>NC_136905.1:51912632-52001132 GCF_949606895.1 Notothenia rossii | reverse complement strand
GGCTTTTCAGAAAACATCCGGGGCTTGAGCCCAAGTAGCCACCCCCTAGCGCCACTAATGATCAGGATAATCCAGTTTTTTGGGATCAAACTGATCCCAATCCTGTGTTATCGGTTTAAACTAGCCATTTTGAAGATTTGATCCAGATTAAAGCTTGGATTGGATTTCCTGATCTGATCGGATATCAAAGTGGTCCTAATCCTGATTGTTGGTTTTGAACTACCCAAAATCCAAATCTGATCTGATCAGATAGGGATTAAACGTTTTTAACTCCTGGGCCCAGGATAATGATTGACTGCATTGCCAGACTTTATGTCAATAATCTGCATTATAAACAGGACACAAGGTGGTGCCATATCCATGTCATTCATGTCAGTGAATGTACTAATTTGAATTTACCCTCTGTATGTGTTAAGTAAATAAAGTTGCCTTGCCTTGAATGAACGCAACTCTTAATATTAGATACTGTGTTTTTAAGTGGCGATGGAGATTATTTGTTGACCCTGCTTTAAAGGATATTCTGCCTTTACAAAAAGTGCATCCAAATGCTGCTGCGTTTTCGCGTTTGTCTCATTTTCCATCCAAAAAACACGTTGTCTACCTGTCCTGTACCACTTGTTATGTGACTTCTCTCTCTCGCGTATTCTCTTAAGACCCACCCCATCTCACTCCTCATGCTGAAACCTACCAATCAGAGTAGGGGGGGGGGAGGGGGGGGGGGTCTTCACAGAATACGTTTGGGGAACAAAATCAAGCTTTTTAAAAGGCGAGTGGATTTTGGCAGGCAGTGAGTGCACACCAACGATTGAACGATAACAAGAACGGTTCTCACCAAGTACGACTCGGTTCCCCTCGTTGGTACCAAAGAGCCGTTCAAAAGAATCGGCTCGTTCACAATCGAAACAACACGAGCAAAGAGGCCTTCTTCAGATTTTAAAGATCCCATGTCATGGGTATTTCTACTGATCAGAATTCCATTGTTGAGGTCTACTAGAATAGATTTATATTGTGCAATTTTCCAAACTCACATTGGTTTCTCTTCTTCTCCTTTTCTTAATACACATTCATTCATTCACTACTACATACATCTGATATCTAACTTCTTTAGCCTACTTTCAGCTACAGAAACCATTCAACTATTACATTATTCAGCTATTTCAGGACATTGAACAACATGTTGTTGTTTATACCTTTTGTAAACCTTTTCTTTTAAATATTAAGCTTCTTCACTATTTTTCTGACTCTTCCAGTTTAACATTTCACTTTCAAGTTTTCAACAAAGCCATTGCAATGCATTTGAGCTGTAACAATTTAATTCAAATAATTTCACTTTTCTGCATTTCCCCGCTAAGTTCAGCAACACACTTACCGTTTACGTTTTTGTAGCTAAAAGCAGCTACAGAGACCATTCAACTAATAAAATATTCAGCTTTTTCTGCATTTTCAGCTAAATACAGCAGGAAAAATGTACACAGTTTACAGCATTTCGCACGCATTTTCAGCAGGAAATGCATTTTCTAATCTTATCAGACCTGAATATCATATTCAGCTGTATTAACAACTCAGTCTCACAAAAAAACGTGTACATAGGACATAGTATTTCTACAAAAACGCCTCTGAAATTGTAAGATCCCTACATTTCTTTTTCACCATTCATTCCAATGGCTGGCGTCTATGTCACTTGATCTTCAAATTTCTCCCTGCAGAAAAAAAAAACATGGCCTAACTTCGTTTTATTCTCGGCGTAAAATGCCTATTTTAAAGTTAGTTTGGCCATTAAAATGCGTTTTGATGTCATTTGATGCGAGAAATATGAGTTGTTATTTCAGATTATGTGTGCAGTGGATGTACATGATCTTTAGTTTGCTAGTTATTATGAAGATTACTTCAGGAAATTGTGTCTATACAACGTTTTCACTGTTACCAAGGTGGTTGCTAGGGACGCTGCTATCGATATTATTTCTGTTATGTTGTGTAAAATGGTGTTATCTTTATTGCTACCCCCTTCCCCGTCAATGTTGGTCCACAGCGCAAACGTATTAGTTTAACAAAATCCGCAATTGTGGCATAGTGTGGTGCAGAGAGATGGGAGTCGGAGGCGGGGTATCAAAGGTACAAGCTAGACTTTTATTTAGCATCTCAAAAACAGACCGGCGGAGACAGGATGTCCGGCTCACTAAAATGTCCGTGCGGAACAATACCCTAACCCATAGATCCGTGGGTGAATAATGTTAATCACCACCAGTGCTTGAATTGGAATAAAAAAGGTGCCAGTACTCTAAATCAGCAACAAGTATTTGGCACAAAGTCATAGTATATCCTATAATGCTGGTGGGTTTGTCTCTTTACTGTATATTTTAGAAAGGCTCACTGTACTTAAACAAAATGACTCAGGGTGCATCTGAGATTAGAGGGGGAGCAGTGGTAAAGTGCTATTTTTATAAGTGGGGAGTGGACCTGACACCCTCTAGTCTAGGGGGGTCCGGGGGCATGCTCCCCCGGGAACATTATTTTTAAAATATTGAAGTTAGATGCATCAATCTGGTGCACTTTGAGAGCAAAATGAAGAGATATATGGATACCTCTCAACATCCATAATGAAACAACTGTAAACAGATTTACTTTTTCTTTATGGATATAAAAGAAAGTAAAGCTTGACTCCTACTGGCTGGTTAAATGACTCCTCGTCCCTGAGGCCACTACAAGTGTTTTGTGCCATTTTGCTGGATTTATTTGTCAATAGCGTTGTTGCACAAAGTGATAGCCCTCTAGTTTAAATCTACTACCCAAAAAGAAAAATATGGAGATGGGTTACTATTTAAAAAAAATTGCAAATCTATTTGGGAACAGTGGGGCCGGGCCTCAAATCCTATAGGGGGGTCCGGGGGCATGCTTTTAAAATGTTGGACTTAAATGCATCAATCTGGTGCATTTTGAGGGGGAAATAAAAAGACTACACCCATATGAAACAAAAATGTATACATTTAAATAATCATAAAATCATAAGTACATGGCCATAACATAATAACATACAATATTCAATATCAAAAAACATTGAAACTTGTTTATTTATTTGTTTTTGGTTCATTTATAGTTGTGAGTGTGTCTGGGCTCCTGAATCGGCCTCTCCTGTCTCCCTCCTTTCCCCCCTGCTCCTCTTTGAGGCAACAGCAAAGACTAGTTTTAGCTCTCAACAAGTTTAGGGGAGACCGGGGCTGGTTGTCTCACGGGTTGGTTGTCACATTACTTATTCCAGGCACACTAGGTGGCGCTGTGGTAAAATTTTGATATCAAACTGTTAACCTTTGATAGCTTAATCATTTGCACTAGGAATTTTGCTGAGCAGACACACAACATTGAGGTGAGGAGACAATTTTTAATTTTCATGGGTCAGAGTAAATTTTCATGTTGGTGTTGTTTTTGTATTGAGAGCTTGTAGGATATTAGTCATTCAAAAACAAAACACTCATTAAAAAGCCAAAGGTAGTAGCTTTATTTTGAGTCATATTTTAGCTATCAAGTTAAAGCCATGTGGCAGCTAGGTTAGCATCTTTGTCAAGAGGTCAGTTGGGGATGGTTGTCACATAGTTCGTGGGGTTGGTTGTCACATGTGACAACCAACCCCTCAAGTACTAGAATTAGGTTTTTTTTTCAACTTAGGATGTGCAGACAGTGATATCTTGTGTCTTTGTTGGTAGAATGGTCAGGAACTTCAAGAGAAAGACAGAGAGGGGCAGAACACCAGCAGACATTATGCTTTTGGCTGTGAGGCAGGTGAAGCTAGAAGGCAAAAGCATACGTAGGACAGCTAAAGAATTCAATATTAACTACAGGACATTGACCCGTTACTGCCAGAAAATGTCAGATGAAGACATCCAGGGTGGCGCTACCACTCCCTCAGTGCCAGTTGGATATAGAAAAAATCGCCAGATTTTCAACAGTCACCAAGAACAGCAGCTGAGAGATTACATATTAAAGGCCTCTGAGATCTATTATGGTCTCTCTCCCAAAGAAGTGCGCTGTCTGGCTTACCAGTTTTCTGTGTCACAGCAAATTAAGATTCCACAGTCCTGGAGTGACACTAGTCAAGCCAGTGCTGACTGGTTCAGTGGCTTTCTCAAGCGCCATCCTTCTCTCTACATCCGATCACCTGAGGCCACAAGCTTGGCACGAGCCTCAAGCTTCAATAGGGAGAATGTTGCCAAGTTCTTTGACAACTTGGAGAGGGTCATGCAGAAGTACAAATTTGGGCCTAATGATATTTGGAACATGGACGAGACCGGTGTCACCACTGTACATAAGCCAAATAAAGTTGTGGCTCGGAAGGGCCACAAACAAGTGGGCAGCCTCACATCCGCCGAAAGGGGAACACTTGTCACAATCGCTGCAGCTGTTTCTGCCACTGGGAACAGCATCCCCCCTTTCTTTGTTTTCCCAAGAGTCAATTACCGAGATCACTTCCTTAAAAATGGGCCTGTTGGAAGTAGAGGTGTAGCAAACGTGTCTGGATGGATGAAGGAGGAGCATTTTGTGGATTTTCTGAAGCATTTTGTCAGCCACACGAAATGTTCAAAAGAGAAGCCCTCTCTGCTGCTTTTGGACAACCACGGATCACATCTCTCTGTGGATGGCCTTGACTATGCCAAAGAAAATGGTGTGGTCATCTTGTCCTTTCATCCACACTGCTCACACAAGCTTCAGCTCCTTGACAGGTCAGTGTATGGACCTTTTAAGAAGCATGTCAGCTCTGCCTGTCACGCCTGGATGATGCAAAACCCAGGGAAGACCATGTCAATTTATGACATTCCAGGCATTGTCGCCATTGCCTACCCACTGGCTGCAACCCCTACCAACATCCAGTCAGGCTTCAGGGTTTCGGGCATTTACCCATTTAACAGGGATGTGTTTGAGGACTATGAGTTTGCCCCATCTTTCGTTACAGATCGGCCCCTAGCCCCTCCCACCACTGTGCAACAGCAGGACCTGTCCCCTCCCACCACCAGTCAACAGCAGCCACTGGCCCCTCCCACCACCAGTCAACAGCAGCCACTGGCCCCTCCCACCACCAGTCAACAGCAGCCACTGGCCCCTCCCACCACCAGTCAACAGCAGCCACTGTCCCCTCCCACCACCAGTCAACAGCAGCCACTGTCCCCTCCCACCACCAGTCAACAGCAGCCACTGTCCCCTCTCACCACCAGTCAACAGCAGCCACTGTCCCCTCCCACCGCTACCTGTTCAACTATTTGGTCAAGCCCAGAAGATATCCGTCCATTTCCAAAGGCGGGCCCAAGGAAACTGGTGCAGCATAGGAGAAAACGCACAAGTGCTGTACTAACAGATACTCCCGTGAAAGCCCAAATTGAAAATGAGAAAAGGTCTGCTGCTGCTAGGAAGAAAATTGTTGTGACCAAAGATGCTCCTCAGCTGTCAAAAAGAAAAGCCCCTCTTAAAAAGAAGGCAGCCAAGAAGCTAAAGCTAGAAGAGGAGTCTGAGGAGGAGGAATGCTTCTGCCTGGTCTGCATTGAGCCATACAGCAATAGCAAGTCCAGGGAAGTATGGCTCAGATGTGTTCGCTGCCAAATGTGGGCCCACAAAGGTTGTACCCCTGGCAATCCATCGGCATACATCTGTCACAACTGTGATTCTTGTGACTCTGAATGAAGCACAGCCTGTCCTGCGCAGGGTTTCCTACTTTAGTTCAGTAGATTGTTGAGAATATTGTCTTGTAAACCTTTTAAGACTGTTGGTCTGCTTGTTTTTGTTTTCTGTTATAACTTACATAATGAATAGCAAGTCCAGGGAAGTGTGGCTCAGATGTGTTCGCTGCCAAATGTGGGCCCACAAAGACTGTACCCCTGGCAATCCAGGGGCATACATTTGTCACAACTGTGATTCTTGTGACTGAATGAAGCACAGCCTGCTAGTTTAGTTCAGTAGGTTGTTGAGAATATTGTATTGTAAACCTTTTAAGACTGTTGGTCTGTTTGTTTTTGTTTGCTGTTAGGCAACTTACATGCTAATAAAGAGGTTTTAGCACTGAAAATGATTTAATTTTATTTCTCAACACAGTAGACAATTCAAGTAACTGATCACCTCCTTTAATCCCATTGTTTAAACATAAGGGGCATTGATGACAACTATCATAGGGGTGGTATTCATATTAAAACTTATTTGCAGTTTCTAGCTTAAAAAACGAAAAAGTTACACATTTTTTAACATCCCTTTTTATCACTGAAATCCCGTTGAAACTCTATAGGGACAACCAACCCCATACCCTGTGACAACCAACCCCGTGATGGGGTTGATTGTCACATTGTGTCAGAGTGTCTTTGATGGTTAATTGCTCCCTGTTACAATACATTCTAAAAGTAAAAATGATACACATTTAAAGCCAAGACCCCAAGCTTTCATTTCATGTAGGAGTTACTGCTGAAAGAGTTTTTGAAGATGAGCAATTCATGCATGAGTAAAAATTGTGACAACCAACCCCGGTCTCCCCCTATCTTACATTTATTCACCTAGTTAACATTTTGTTTGTATTATTCATGCATATTTTACTAATCACTACCCCCTCAAATGGAAATATGTGTTTACATAAATGGTGACCGAACCGTTTGAGACCCACTGAGGTAACTTAAACTAAGTTAACTATCTAAAGACTCAGAGAGTAATTTACCTCACCAGAGCTGTAGTTATCAGCCTCTCAGTCTGACAGCAAAGGACTCTCCTTCCACCTTGTTGTTGAAACAGCTCCTTATATCCGTTAGCGCAGCTAGCTAGCACCAAATGCTAACAACAATACACGTAACCGGTGTGCGCGCTTTCTCGCAATGTGGCAATGTCGGCAGGCCACGTCATGTAGACAGCCAGTCACCCTCTGTGAGGAAGAGTCAGACCCACATTTGCGCTGCGTTGCGTTTACAATATATACGTATATTGCCGGCGGCTGAGTACCGGCATTTTACTGAGTACCGGCACCTTGCCGGTACTCAGTAAGAAGTGCCGGTACCACATGGGTAAAAATCAGAAGTGCCGGTACTGCGTACCGGTGAGTACCGGCCCAATTCAAGCACTGATCACCACAATAGATATGTTATTTTCCCCTGTGCAATTCTCTATTTACTCAACAATAACACATCATTATCCTTGTTTTTATTTATTTGTTTGATCAATAAACACAAGTTGGAGTCCGTCAGGACCAAGGGTCTGAGCAGCTCATTTGCTTTACAGAATATTACACCCGGAAGTAAGTATTCTCTCCGCTTCGCTTGGCAAACCCCGTGATAGTCCTCAAGCTCTGTGATTGGAGAGTGTGCTCCGAGGGTTACGCCGAGCGCCGAACAGCACTTTGAAATGGGATGGAACCACGGCAGACTGTCCAAAACTGGATTTGAACGGGTCCACCCCGTCCCCCCCTCCCCCACTCCGTCCCCAGAACTACACATGCTGGCTATTGTGTTTCGCAACATGTTCTCTATCTATGGCACGTCTCTACTGGGAGTTGTAGTTTTAAAAGACGTTTTCATATTTCCCATAATAAGAAGTTGCCAGTATTAAACTGTGTACATCCCTGGAGGTTTAGGGGATAGGAAACACTCAAATTTAAAACATATAATTAATAAATGGGTGAAAATTGCTTGTGCCCATAATGGGCGGCATTAAAAAAGTGCTAAGGTCAGAAGAGCTTTATTTAACAGCTGGTCTTATGTCTGTGACCCCTCCTGTTGTTAATTGATAAGCCTGAAACATGCACTTGTCAAGGTTCAGAGGCACATTTTGCAAATATGGCAGTAGCCATCGATCATCTTAAGATAAGATATACTTTATTGATCCCAAGTTGGAAACACTTGCGTTACATCAGCATATGTAACAGTTGTAAATATGCAGTGGTGTTTATTTGTAAATCATTTAGTATAATCACACAAATTCTGTGTTTCATATTTAATAATTCTGTGTTCTTTATTTATTGATTGTTCAATACCTGACAAGGCCGGAGATGAAAAACTCGGGTCGCAGGTTCCTCAACAGTGCATCACAAGACATCTGTCAATATGTGTGTAAACCTCCACCATTAAACTGTCATATTCTGCACATTTATTATACTATCTACATACATCTTATATAAGAGTATAATACATATGTATAATATCAGTTAAAATAAGTGCTTCAACATAGTTAACATTGCTGGAGGTATACACAAAGTATTTCATTCATTGCATAACTACACCGTTTGTGTATATGTCAATAAACCTTAGAATATCTTGAAATCTTGAAAGGGATGTGCAAAATAGTCATTATATACAGTCTTTAATTAACTATTAGTAGAGAATAACGAGTAATGAATATACTTTATAGGGATCCTATTAATATCTAATAATAAAAATAATGAAATTCAATAACCCTTTGAGCTTGCCCAGAAAAAATAAGGATCAAACCAGAAAGACGAAACATGGGACGTGCAGCCAAGTATATACAGTACAAATCAAATTTTAGTTATACAATTATCAAAAGTGCAATATTAAGTTTGTCGCTAGCTCAAAAACTATGTCCACACCATTTTAAACTATTTTAAATGAACAAATAACAAAAATGTTGTAAACAGAAAGGGACAAAACACTAACTATAGGAATTGCAGTCAAGTGTATACAGTACATCACAGGTGAAACCACATTTAAATTCTCAGAATTGCAACATTGAGTTTGTCACTAGATCAAAAACAATGTACACACATTTTTTAAACCCTTTTAAATGAACAGAGCTGTTTTAAAACACTCTGAGAGAGAGACAAAGAAACTCCAACACTTGGCAACTGATTAACTTTTTTTTTGTGGAGGCTGACTTGATATGATGCCCTCAGTGCCCCTCTGTTCCCTTTGAATGCCTGAAAATAACAGAGAAGATATTATCATTAACATTGCTGGGTTATTGGGTGATTTTTAACACCAGCCGGCGTACGAATGTGGACCTGGCAACCGCATTTATAGCGCATTACATTACATGTTACTTGTTAGACGCTTTTATCCAAAGCAACTTACATACTCAATACTGTGGGGAATCCCCACGGAGGGATTTTGACAGGGTTGTTGCACAAAAGATCCAAGCGCGCACAAAAGAAATCTGAGAGCAGACATTTCACGAGCGCACAGAAAAAGCCTGAGTGCAAGGAGAAGGTTTTAAACTGGAACACAGGAAACCTGTAAGCGCAGCAATATATCTGAGTGCAAGCGTACAGTTTGAGCAGAAGCAGAGCAAATCTAAGCGCAAGCAGGCAATATTTGAGTGTGAGGACAGGGTTTGAGGGAAAGAAATACATATTCTGAACGTGAAATCAATAAAGTATGCTCTCAAATTTAAAGACCACGCTCTTGAATAAAGATAGGGAATAACCCCCATATGTATTCCTATGTGCATCACACTGCAGCAGTCACGTCCGCGCGGCTGATACTTTCTCTCGCTTTCCTTCTCATACTGCCTGTCACTTTCCCTCTAATCTTCCTGTGGTTATTATTTCTCTGTTTTTCTCCCGGCCGTTTTAAAAACATTTCAGGCTAGTAAAAGTTGAAACACTGCTCTATGCCGCTACAGAATGTAGTGGACTCGCGGGAGCGAGTAGAGGACGCGCGAGAGCGCGCAGCTGGCGGTCCGCTCCTGGGCTCAGTCTGCATTTCATCCAACTTTGCATTAATGAAACAATTTCACAACAGACCCTGACAAACTCACAAAAACACAAAACAAATGATTAAAATGAGTGACTTACTTTTCCGCCGTCAAAACACTGCTTCTTGAAAGACTCTTCTTTGCAGATGAAAAAATCCTTCGATTTGTCCCGATGCAGAGGATGTTTTGTTTGGAGATGCCGGTCCAATTTATTCATTTTCAAGCTTTCGTTACTGAGCACCTCTCCACATAAAACACACTGAGGCCGCTCCTCTCTATTTCAACAGCTTTTGTGAAGCCAACGTTTAAAAATTCCTCTTTGTATCGTCTTTTTGCCGTCATGTACGATCGGGATTAATCAACAGACAATAAACAGACAGCGCGAAAACTTTCGCGGGGGACGCGTCAGAGCTGATACAAATACTATCTTTTATTTTTAGTTTATTTGTATTTAGAAAATGAAATCATTCAATATACAATGCTATATTGCATAATTTCATTTTCAAAATAAAAAATAACATAAAAAAATTATAAAAAAATTGTATTTGCAACGCAGCCATCAGCTCTGACGCTGTGTGTGTGTGTAGCAATGCATTTAACTGCGACCCAATCAAAACGGGTCCGCGACCCATTTTGGGTCGCGACCCTGAGTTTGGGAAAGGCTGGGTTAGGGTATTGTTCTGCACGGACATTTTAGTGAGCCGGACTGTCTCCGCCGGTCTGTTTTTGCTAAATAAAAGTCTAGCTTGTACCTTTGATACCCCGCCTCCAACTTCCATCTCTCGGCACCACACTATGCCACAATTGCGGATTTTGTTAAACTAATACGTTTGCGCTGTGGACCAACATTGACGGGGAAGGGGGTATCAATAAAGATAACACCATTTTACACAACATAACAGAAATAATATCGATAGCAGCGTCCCTAGCAACCACCTTGGTAACAATGAAAACGTTGTATAGACACAATTTCCTGAAGTAATCTTCGTAATAACTAGCAAACTAAAGATCATGTTCATCCACTGCACACATACTCTGAAATAACAACTCATATTTCTCGCATCAAATGACATCAAAACGCATTTTAATGGCCAAACTAACTTTAAAATAGGCCTTTTACACCGAGAATAAAAAGAAGTTCGGCCATGTTTTTTTTTTCTGCAGGGAGAAATGTGAAGATCACGTTACATAGACGCCAGCCATTGGAATGAATGGTGAAAAAAAACGTAGGGATCTTACAATTTCAGAGGCGTTTTTGTAGAAATACTACATCCTACGTTGTGGACCAACGTAGTTATTACACGTTTTTTTTGTGAGACTGGGTTGGTATTAATGAGATCAGGAGACCCCTATGCTAGAAAACACTTCATTCATGTGACTTCAGTTAGTATAGAGATGTCAGAATAAAAACTTGTTTAATATTAGTTGAAATAAGTTTGATAATAATTGAAAATAATTTCCCCATTTTCTTTATTATCCTTTTTTAGATAAGCTGGATACCTTTGTGTTTTGATTAAGTATTTATTTATCGAATTTCAACTTTTTTTTCTCAGTTAATAAGGACAGAAACCATACATTAAAAACTGAAAGAACACGATTTGTTAGGATATTTCTGTTTTCCTCAAAGCGACCAACAACACAGGACACACTTCTTTACAAACAGAGGCTTACCGAAGATAATGAAGACACATTTTTTATCCTAGGTTTTCGTACGAATAATCATCATAATCATGTATTATCATTCCAGAACATGTCATACATGAGGGTGGAACGGAATGGGGAACTCTAACTCCAGTGCAGGTGCAAATAGGCATACATAAAAAAAAACATATATTATAAAAATATATGTCAGTATAATAAAGAAAATAAAACATTTACATTTAAAATCTAATGCTCTTGCTAAGACTAAAAAAGTGCTTGATTAAAGCATTAAATTAATAAGATGGCCAAATCAAGCCCAGAGTGCAGTAGCAGCATGTTCAGTGATAAGCAGATCTACTTCATTTAGTGCAGGGGTGGGGAACCTTTTTCATCTCAAGGGACATTTCAATTTGTTCAACATCCTCCGAGGGCCGTACAAGTTATTGTCCTCTGCTTAAAAATACTAAAATCACAGCCCATTCATTTCGCCTTTCTTTCATGCTGTGCAAAGAAAAAGCAACCTCTTAATCCAGATACCTTACCATGACTCGCGCATGCATGCACGTGCACGGTTGTGGCATGCCCACCAAAACGGAAAGATATGGACACAAGATGTGTGCAAATATATTTATTTTCCTATCCATGTGAACATGATTTAAATGGGGGGGGGGGGACTTAACCTCCTCCCGGGAAGATTTTTTTTTAAATGTTGAAGTTAAAAGCATCAATCTGGTGCACTTTGAGAGCAACATTAAGAGATCTATGGATACATATCTCAACACCCATATGAAACACAACTGTAATCAGATGTTCTTTTTCTTTATGGATATATTTTACAAATCACTCCCCTTTCAAACTCTTGTCAGTAGCGTAGGCAGAAATGTACTTTAGGGTGGGCCTGTAAAAAATAGGGTGAGCCAGATTTTTCTTCTGAGCATCAGAAGCTAACAACAATCCCCGCCGGTACCGGTGGCAGATTACTTTTAGAATACTTTTGGAATACTTTCTTTTCCATAACAGATGGGTTTGTTTTGGTGCACAGGAGACACCTGTTTTACTGTTTTAATGGCTTATCAAGAGCACAAACACAACATCTTGGTTTCATTCTGGACAGCTCTCTCTCATCTGCACCCCACATAAAAAACATCACCCTGACTGCATTCTTTGTACTGTCTTAAAACCTTTCCTTGTAATATGTTATGAATTGTAAGGTGTCCTTGGGTGCTTTGAAAGGCGCCCCTAAATAGAATGAATTATCATTATTATTTATTATCTGAAACGAAGTAATAACTTTTAAAACTTTTTCCAGTCACTTGCCCCATGCATTCAGCAGCAGCAGGCCATTCACTTTGATTTGATCCCGTTATAAATGTCATCATTTCGACAATAAATAAATGCTACATAAACGTTATCTTGCACATTTTATCTAACCATCTCCGTTTCTAACTTTCAATATATTTTAAAAGCTCTCTCTCTCTCATCTGCGTGCGGGGGCGGGGCCTCACAGACACGCTGCATCTCTCTCGCTCACAGACATGCTGCAGCGCTGTGCAGTAGGGGTGGGCGATACCACAAAATCTGGATTCGATCCGATACCAAGTATTTCAGGGCCAGTATCGCCGATATCGATACCGATACTTTTTTGAATGAAAAGCGTCTTATGTACTTTCATATAGGGGGGAGCTGCATGACAGGATTTGTGAGCTGAAACCATCATAAATAGACTAAATCTGAATTCATTTTCATGAATACAGACAGGACAGTTTTTATAGACAAATAAATGTTTTACTTTTGCAAATGTAAAGTGCAAACATGAAAAATAACAATATAAAGTGGCCAGAGTAGCGAACTGTCTTCTTGCACACATCACAGTTCGCTAAGTTTGAATTGCCAGTTGTGAAATTGCTCCCCACAACGCTGCTCTTTCTCTCTGCCATCATGCGCGTGTGTGTGTTGCACTCGCGAGTCGCTGTCTGTCAGCTTGACAATCGGCGTTCAGGCAGGGAGCGCGCTGCGCGTGCACGAGCCTCGAGGAGAGGAGGACAGCAGTGGAGAGAGAAGAAAAGAGCATATACTTCTGTTCGTCTGCACATAGTTTTTTGAAGAAATTGATGAGTAGAGGAGACGGGAAAAAAAGTATAAAAGTATCAATCCTATTGGCTCTAGTATCAATATTTTGAAACGTAACGTGATATCGGAAGTATCGATATTTTGGGATCGATCCGCCCACCCCTACTGTGCAGTGTGCACACAGTTCTGCAGGTAATGAATATTACATTTTGTGAGGAAACCTTTCCACCAATAATTCCAATAAGTATTCCAAAATGTATTCACTTCAGGTTTACGAAAGTAACTGTAATCAGATTACTCGTTTTTCAAATGTAACGCCAGCTGAATACACTTGATTTTTGTATTCTGATTACGTAACGCCGTTACATGTAGGCTATTCCGTTACAACCCAACCCTGTGTATATCTCTCCGGACTGTCCACCAGCAGATGAAAAACACCCACCTCTCCGCCTCTTCCAAGGGACGAGGTAACCGTGCCGCATAGTTTCCGTTAACATTTATCTTCTTCTGACAGCCCAGCAGCAGGAGAGGTGGGGAGAGGGAGACGTGGGGAGAGGGAGGCGGGCTATTTCATCGTTATCAGAAAATTATCGTATAAATCGCTGCTAGATGAGGGCAGTGGGGGCTCTTCTTGGAGTCTGGCTTTTTTCAAAAAACTAAAGTTCATTTGTGAACTTTGAGCCATCATTTATTTTTGCAGGCAGCTCTCTGCCTCTCTCACATTATTATGGCGCGCACCGGAACCAACAATCAGTTTTTACCGTAAATTAGTTCGATTCAGAGGACAAAACACATACAACATTAATTAAACTCGATATTTGTTCACTTGAATTTCACTTTGAATTCTTGGATATTCTCAATGGGTGAATACATTTTTTTATAATAATAATAAAATAATAAAAACAATTTTTTATTTTATTTTATTTGAAATGACACCGAAGCTTTGTCAGGGTGGGCCAATGAGTAAACTGGGTGGGCCCGGGCCCACCCTGGCCCTATGGTGGCTACGCCACTGACTCTTGTTTATTAATAACAACTTTCTTTTACTGTCATATAGTATTTTATACCTGTTTACTTTATTCTCTTGTTTTTTTATAACTATAATGATCATATAAAGATGTGCCTTTACCTCACTGGTTGTAGAAAAAGCTTCTTATATTCGTTAGCATAGCTAGCTAACCAGATGCTAATAACAACAAAGTTATTGACTGTATGATCAGTATGACAGAAGAACAGATCGCCACTGGGATTACAACTAAAGACACAGCCACGCAAAAACTGCGGCATGTGTGCGGCTCCTTATGGGTAGGCCTACTGACATTTTTGGAAGTGCCAGAGTGGCGTTCTGGTGCTCTCCGGCAGAAATGCACCCCTGTCAGACGAGACATCTATACCACGTGATGACACGTTAGGCTCGTGTTGTGTTCAAGGACCCTGACCTTGGCCAGAAAAAAAAAGGCACACGCATGTTTAATTTTTTTGCGGTCTAGATTTCTTTAATTCTTTTCTTTTTTGCGTGTGTTTATTAATTACCTCGAGGGCCGTACCAAATTGTCTCGCGGGCCGTATACGGCCCGGGGGCCGATGGTTCCCCTCCCCTGATATAGTGCTAACAACATGTATACCTTGAGCAGCCTGGCTAATGTTACTGTCAAAGGCAATTAAACAAATACAAATAACGGTGTTAAAATGAGGCAGAATAAAACACCTGTTAGTGTTAATAAGTATGGGGGTTCTTTGCCTCCTCCAGCAACTGGACTCTTTAGCCGTGTAGAGGTTTCACATTTCTCTTCTCTTTTTTTGCGCTATACAGGAAGCTACTGTAGATTTGTGTCGAATTGCCAGTTAGCCAAAATGCTATTTTTTTTTTAAGGAATTTTTTATCCTAGAATTATTTTATATTACCTCAAAATAATATAATTTGACATGCAAATCAGTGGAGTCCCCCTTGAAGCAATCTTTAAACTTTGCTGTTAAAGATAGTTGAGGATGGAGATCTTATTTAGTGCCCCTGCTCCTTTGCTGTTGTTTAGAGTTGGGCTTCACAAATTCTCTGAATGGAGAGGTAAAACCTCGTATCCTGTTGATGGGCCTGAGGAGGAGTGGGAAGTCTTCCATCCAGAAGGTGGTTTTCCATAAAATGTCCCCCAACGAGACCCTGTTCTTGGAGAGCACCAACAAGATCTGTAGAGAGGACGTCTCCAACAGCTCCTTCGTCAGCTTCCAGATCTGGGACTTCCCCGGCCAAATCGACTTCTTTGACCCCTCCTTCGACTATGAAATGATCTTCAGAGGCACCGGGGCGCTCATCTTTGTCATTGACTCACAGGTCAGAGGAAAAACCACTCTAGGCTTAAGACAGGTAGTGCTAATGTGCACAATAACATGATGAGTTATATGGCCACATCCCCTCTCGTCTTTCCCAGTTACAGAGACCACGACATAGACTCCAGGAAATAGTCGTGAGCTTTAAGGGCGCTGGTAGGTGGATTTTATTTTACTTTCGGATTGAGCCAGGATAGTTCTTTCTTCTCTTTAAAGAATTTATGCTACATAACCTTACAGTAATTAAAGGCTTTGATTTCAAATATGAGAGTGGTATCAATCCTCAAATCAAGGCAAGAAAGCATATCATTCTTATAACTGATACCATTATCAACAAATACCTGGCACATTGAGCAGTGTTCTGATTTTGATCCCCTTAAAAATAAGAAAAATGTAATAAATTATATCAATTAAATATTAATATCGCGACAAAAAAAGGTGCTTGCCTAATATTTCATTAGTTTAGAAAACAATAATAAGAGGTTGCTTTGCTGTCTTTTCTAAATCTTTGCATACAAATGTTTATTTATTTTTATTCCAAAGTGTACAAATACGATCAGGACATTATTGTAATTGAATGTTGTGTTCCTTATCAGCTGCCACTGATACAAAATGTGATACAAGACGCAATAAGAACATTTGTTGTCTGTGTGGATATTTTTTCTTCGTCCTGATAGGATGACTATGTGGAGGCTCTGAATAGACTGCACCTCACGGTGACCAGAGCCTACGCAGTCAACCCAGACATCAACTTCGAGGTGTTCATTCACAAAGTGGATGGCCTGTCAGACGACCAGAAGATCGAGAAGCAGAGGGACATCCACAAACGAGCCAACGATGACCAAGTGGATGCAGGCCTGGAGCGAATACACCTGAGGTGAGCTAACTGTTTTTGGTTTCACAATATTTATGGATCGAATGGATACTGTAATATAACCAGATCTCAAAATGGAATATTGAGTCATAAACGTACTAATCAGATTTGATACATTTTTGACTTAGAAACCTACATAGGCTAGGTCAGGCTTTAAGTTAAATTAGACTTCAATTGCATGATGTTTCACATTTTAAGATAATACATGAATTCAGATATCTCTTTTAATTTTGTAATACTGTCACGGCAAAACACTATAAAATACTGTGATACAAAGTTTAGATCGTATCGCGCTCCCCTAGATTTCAAAAGGTGATGATTGCAGGAGGATGGAGGGTTTTGAAATCTGTGGAGGATTCGGAGGATCGCGAAAACAACTGAATAAAACACTTTGGAAATTAACGAATAAAACAAAACAAAAACAATTTCAAAAAGAATATACCTTCTATTTTAACAGGATCTATGAAAAGTGAATAATAGGTGTGTGATATAACTATGTCATGGCAGGTATTCATTGTTGTAGTGGCCAAACGGTTTACTAATACTTCCGTGTCAATGGGCCCAAAAATACTTTTTACCATTGACTTACATTAGGAAAGAGACATCTGTAAATCAGGACACAATTATGTTTTACGTTAAATCAACTACCCTGGACGAACAATCATTATGCCCTACAATCTAAAGCCAGAGTTATTTTCCCTTTTAGTTCAATGGACTAACTAAGACCAGACGTGACAGGGCGGATTGGAGGCGGGGCTTAATAAAAATCTGCGCATGCTTGTACGCGAGAGTCAGGCTATTTTGCCTTTAGCAACTTTCATTGGAATGAAAAGCACCCCGCCTCCAACGCTGTATCCAGATCTCTTTATACATCCATGGTCTTTACAGATGTATGAAAACAAAAATTGCAAAGTTTGTTTTTTAAATGTTTTCTTATTCCAATTTTTCCTCCCTGGTGTCTACAGCTTCTACTTAACCAGTATATACGATCACTCCATATTCGAGGCGTTCAGTAAAGTGGTCCAGAAGCTCATTCCTCAGTTGCCCACGCTGGAGAACCTGCTCAACATCTTCATATCTGTGAGTAAACCTGCAGCTCTGGCACTACAGCACAGAAACCAAGCAGTGCTGTTAAATGACCTCAATATGTGTGAAAACTAAGACATCCTTTAAAAAAGATACAGACAGTAGAACACTTCCACTAGCTCTACTGTATACTCAGGTTTGATCAGGCACATTACATGATACAGTTTTGTGTGTCCTCCTGATCTTCAAAATCTCATCACTAGATGGTGGCAATGCATCAGATATATTGGTTGCATTGCAGGAATGCAGACATTGCGTCACATTTCACTACTGATTTTATGATTGTTACTGGAAGTATGTTACTGAATTTTTGCCTGAAATAACAAAGCAAATGCACTAGATCCCTTCACAACTTGCTGCAGGATACTGGACTCTTTAGCCGTGTAGAGGTTTCACATTTCTCTTCTCTTTTTTTGCGCTATACAGGAAGCTACTGTAGATTTGTGTCGAATTGCCAGTTAGCCAAAATGCTATTTTTTTTTTAAGGAATTTTTTATCCTAGAATTATTTTATATTACCTCAAAATAATATAATTTGACATGCAAATCAGTGGAGTCCCCCTTGAAGCAATCTTTAAACTTTGCTGTTAAAGATAGTTGAGGATGGAGATCTTATTTAGTGCCCCTGCTCCTTTGCTGTTGTTTAGAGTTGGGCTTCACAAATTCTCTGAATGGAGAGGTAAAACCTCGTATCCTGTTGATGGGCCTGAGGAGGAGTGGGAAGTCTTCCATCCAGAAGGTGGTTTTCCATAAAATGTCCCCCAACGAGACCCTGTTCTTGGAGAGCACCAACAAGATCTGTAGAGAGGACGTCTCCAACAGCTCCTTCGTCAGCTTCCAGATCTGGGACTTCCCCGGCCAAATCGACTTCTTTGACCCCTCCTTCGACTATGAAATGATCTTCAGAGTTACCGGGGCGCTCATCTTTGTCATTGACTCACAGGTCAGAGGAAAAACCACTCTAGGCTTAAGACAGGTAGTGCTAATGTGCACAATAACATGATGAGTTATATGGCCACATCCCCTCTCGTCTTTCCCAGTTACAGAGACCACGACATAGACTCCAGGAAATAGTCGTGAGCTTTAAGGGCGCTGGTAGGTGGATTTTATTTTACTTTCGGATTGAGCCAGGATAGTTCTTTCTTCTCTTTAAAGAATTTATGCTACATAACCTTACAGTAATTAAAGGCTTTGATTTCAAATATGAGAGTGGTATCAATCCTCAAATCAAGGCAAGAAAGCATATCATTCTTATAACTGATACCATTATCAACAAATACCTGGCACATTGAGCAGTGTTCTGATTTTGATCCCCTTAAAAATAAGAAAAATGTAATAAATTATATCAATTAAATATTAATATCGCGACAAAAAAAGGTGCTTGCCTAATATTTCATTAGTTTAGAAAACAATAATAAGAGGTTGCTTTGCTGTCTTTTCTAAATCTTTGCATACAAATGTTTATTTATTTTTATTCCAAAGTGTACAAATACGATCAGGACATTATTGTAATTGAATGTTGTGTTCCTTATCAGCTGCCACTGATACAAAATGTGATACAAGACGCAATAAGAACATTTGTTGTCTGTGTGGATATTTTTTCTTCGTCCTGATAGGATGACTATGTGGAGGCTCTGAATAGACTGCACCTCACGGTGACCAGAGCCTACGCAGTCAACCCAGACATCAACTTCGAGGTGTTCATTCACAAAGTGGATGGCCTGTCAGACGACCAGAAGATCGAGAAGCAGAGGGACATCCACAAACGAGCCAACGATGACCAAGTGGATGCAGGCCTGGAGCGAATACACCTGAGGTGAGCTAACTGTTTTTGGTTTCACAATATTTATGGATCGAATGGATACTGTAATATAACCAGATCTCAAAATGGAATATTGAGTCATAAACGTACTAATCAGATTTGATACATTTTTGACTTAGAAACCTACATAGGCTAGGTCAGGCTTTAAGTTAAATTAGACTTCAATTGCATGATGTTTCACATTTTAAGATAATACATGAATTCAGATATCTCTTTTAATTTTGTAATACTGTCACGGCAAAACACTATAAAATACTGTGATACAAAGTTTAGATCGTATCGCGCTCCCCTAGATTTCAAAAGGTGATGATTGCAGGAGGATGGAGGGTTTTGAAATCTGTGGAGGATTCGGAGGATCGCGAAAACAACTGAATAAAACACTTTGGAAATTAACGAATAAAACAAAACAAAAACAATTTCAAAAAGAATATACCTTCTATTTTAACAGGATCTATGAAAAGTGAATAATAGGTGTGTGATATAACTATGTCATGGCAGGTATTCATTGTTGTAGTGGCCAAACGGTTTACTAATACTTCCGTGTCAATGGGCCCAAAAATACTTTTTACCATTGACTTACATTAGGAAAGAGACATCTGTAAATCAGGACACAATTATGTTTTACGTTAAATCAACTACCCTGGACGAACAATCATTATGCCCTACAATCTAAAGCCAGAGTTATTTTCCCTTTTAGTTCAATGGACTAACTAAGACCAGACGTGACAGGGCGGATTGGAGGCGGGGCTTAATAAAAATCTGCGCATGCTTGTACGCGAGAGTCAGGCTATTTTGCCTTTAGCAACTTTCATTGGAATGAAAAGCACCCCGCCTCCAACGCTGTATCCAGATCTCTTTATACATCCATGGTCTTTACAGATGTATGAAAACAAAAATTGCAAAGTTTGTTTTTTAAATGTTTTCTTATTCCAATTTTTCCTCCCTGGTGTCTACAGCTTCTACTTAACCAGTATATACGATCACTCCATATTCGAGGCGTTCAGTAAAGTGGTCCAGAAGCTCATTCCTCAGTTGCCCACGCTGGAGAACCTGCTCAACATCTTCATATCTGTGAGTAAACCTGCAGCTCTGGCACTACAGCACAGAAACCAAGCAGTGCTGTTAAATGACCTCAATATGTGTGAAAACTAAGACATCCTTTAAAAAAGATACAGACAGTAGAACACTTCCACTAGCTCTACTGTATACTCAGGTTTGATCAGGCACATTACATGATACAGTTTTGTGTGTCCTCCTGATCTTCAAAATCTCATCACTAGATGGTGGCAATGCATCAGATATATTGGTTGCATTGCAGGAATGCAGACATTGCGTCACATTTCACTACTGATTTTATGATTGTTACTGGAAGTATGTTACTGAATTTTTGCCTGAAATAACAAAGCAAATGCACTAGATCCCTTCACAACTTGCTGCAGGATACCCACAGGTATGTGGGTCTATTGTACTTCACTAGATATAACTCATACCTCTATAACTGAAAAGTCCATACAGAACCATTCATGTTACTCATGTCGTACTGACACTGAGAACCAGGTGAACATGTGCCTGTATGGTTAAATCATATTTGCATGAGATGCAATACATGCTCTGATTATTACTGTGCATTGTCCCACCCTACTTCATAAATGGACTAACATTTTTACAAACTTCTGCTGATGTTATTCATGACAAAAAAAGGCCTTGCATTGTTTAGGTTACATCGAGTGTAATACATACAGATGTAGCACTTCATTTCAGACTCCAGCTTACAGCTTCCTGCCTACGACCTGCCTAAGACCAGTATAGAGGAATGTTAAGCCCTCCCACTATTTTCCAAGAGGGCGTTGCCAGATTTTCAATTTCAGGTTTTAACCAGGAGGTGGCGCTTCATTCACAAATACAGAAAGACAAGTTTCATGGACTTTCAGTTGTGTTTTGAGGAGCATTTGAACACATCAATATTTTAGATACTATACTAAAGTATATCTAATCTTGTAATTCAATAACATATAGTCTTTATATATTAAATAATCATAATAATAATAATGTAAATGTTTACATTACACTTCTTTATTTGTTATGCTCATACTTTTACCTTTACAATCGTTTGCTTTAATATGCAGTATATTTTTTGTATATTTTTGTGTTTGCTTCCTCCTGCTCCCTTTCGGACACATACTGTATGATTTATTATTATTATTATTAATATGAAGATATTATTAAGATAAGATAAGATGTTACTTTATTGATTGAACATTTTAGTTTAGAATGTGCTGTCCCACGGTAATTCAGAAGGCTCACAGGTCACATTCCGACCATTATTTAAAACAATAGGTGCTTTCACACCGTCTACTGTTTGATTTGTATAGAGGGAGCTCTGTGGCTGAATGGCCAGCGATTAGGTGCGGCGCATTTATCATAGGTGATCAGAGCTAACTGCCTGCCGTCAGATTTCATTTAAAAAACAGATCTGATTTTAAGACTATTTCTGCGCTCATAAAGAATGATAAGAATAAGAGTAATGTGTATTGAACTGGTTTCATTAATTAGTGAGTTTATTTAACACTAGAACCACCAATCGGGTCAATTTGTGTGATGTGTGTTGTGTGTGTGCAATGTAACTTTTTTTCAATAAATTTAGCAGTTGAACATAAAAGTAAACTAACTGAGGGTCACTTGCAATGACAGTGTTGTGTCTACTGTAAGCTTGTCACTCAGAGTAACCTACAGTTAATTTAGCTGCTGGAGAAGAAAGATCAGGGGGGAGGGGGGGAGAGAGCTGTGGTTGATGGGCCATTAGTTGTGTAAATACACAACTGAGAGCTGCCGTTTCATTCAGACTGTTTAAAAAACGGTAACAACAGACTATTTTTCAAGATCAAGATCCCTCCGCTACGCTTTGGGATCCTTATCTGCCGACGAGGCTCCATTAAAATATACATATTTTTAGTGGATTACTGAGTTTAGGCACGTTAATAACGTTTTAATGAAGTTGAATACAGTATATTCATATTTGTCAGTGATTTCATGTCATTTAATGTAGATTTGCAATAAAAATATTTTTGGGGTATGGGGGGGTCTGGGACTCGGAGTAATCTGCGGCCGTGAGCTGTTATGTGCCATCATGACACGCATGGTGTTCTTTTTTATATATATTATAATGAAGTGCGAGCTGTGTGCTCGAGTCTTCCTGCCTGTCGGCTCTGCTCTCATGGATGTATAATAAGGCTCTGTTGCTACGAGATGATGGTCTAGCTTCAGCAGCTACATTACCTACGGGTGCGTTCGTTAATATTAACTGCGCGTCCGGAGTCACTGTGGCACAGACTGGACCGCTGGTGAACAGCTGTTAGAACGGGCCGTTCAGGTGTTCAGAGCAGAGCTCCCTGTCGGAGCGGCAGAGCGTGATGTGAACTGAAAAGTTTTTCTGTGGCAATATTATTTAAGGAATTGTTGAGCTAGCTAGCTAGCATATATTGTCACTATCTGCTAACATTAGCTTTAGCCTTCAATTTCTAATAGTTTTTTTCATAGGCTATAAACAGAGGTGGTATAAGTATATATATATATATATATATATATATATATATATATATATTGTACTTGAGTAAAAGTAGAAGAACTCAGATCTTGTACTAGAATAAAAGTAGAACTACTCAGATCTTGTACTTGAGTAAAAGTAGAAGCACTCAGGTCTTGTACTTGAGTAAAAGTAGAAGCACACAGATCTTGTAGAGTAAAAGTAGAAGTACTCAGGTCTTGTACTTGAGTAAAAGTAGAAGTACTCAGATCTTGTACTTGAGTAAAAGTAGAAGTACCAGAGTGTAGGAATACTCTTTTACAGTAAAAGTCCTGCATTCAAAATGTTCCTCAAGTGAAAGTAGAAAAGTATTCTCATCAAAATATAGTGAAAGTAGCGACAGTAAAAGTAGTTATTGTGCAGATTGGTCCATTTCAGAATAATAGATATGATATGTTTTATAATGATTGATCATGAAAGTGTTCTCAAAGCTGGTAAAGGTGCAGCTAGTTTGAATGACTTTGTATACTGCAGGGTAGCTTGTGGATTTACTCCAGGTGGAACTAAAGTCTGATTTAACGCTTGATTATATTTCACATCATTCATCCACATCTGTAAAGTAACTAAAGGTATTAAATACATGTAGTGGAGTAGAAGTACACCATGTACCTCTGAACTGTAGTGGGGTAGAAGAACAAAGTAGCAAAACATTGAAATACTTAAAGGCCATGTAATGCATCTAACACAGGTGTTTTTAACATGTAGTTTAGATATCACCAGAATAAAAATAAATACATTTTTTTAAAGTTTGGTCATAATTAAATGACATAAACGTTAAAAAACGATGTTGATTCCGAAGTTTGCCGAGTACGCCCCCGATCACTCCCGAACGAGCGGTGACGTCACACGTGGCAAATATTGTCATTTGATCAAATCAGTCAAAATGGCAAGCAACGCGACAACTTCAGACAGCGATAGGGATCATTCAAGCTCAGATTCGGTGGGTTATCTGGATTCAGTTACAGAAGTAGAGAGTGAACCAGCTAGCCTTTCACTTCAAGGCATCTTGCCTTATCAGTACGAGCCTCCTGCCCGGCAATCGAACAACGAGGCAGAAACTTGTGAAAGAGAAGCGGATTCCGCAGCCGGCGAGAATCGAGTCGGCAATACTGAATGGTAAATTCAGTTTTATTTAATTTGACCTGCTCTAAATGTCGATCTTAACTTGTCATCTGTTCCTCACACGTCCGGCAGATATATATATTTTTTTATGTTATGTACAATATTCAGGTGTACATGTCAATGCTGTGAAAGCATGCCCACTGCAGATGAATGTGTATGCTGCAGAGAGATCTGGCAGGTGATGGAACAAATAGACAGTTTGCAACCTACTGACCAGATAGAAGACACCGACGAGAAACCAAGGTGCATTATTAGCCACCCAGGCTTTAGAGAAGGCTGTCTCAGTGTTTGGACACTGAGAATAGCGTATCTTCAATACAAACAACAACACAGAGCAGTTGATGGCCCACTACACCAGTAAGTAAATATTGATTGACCCAACTGCCTATTGCAGCTTTGCTTTCATAAAATACTTTTAGTCGCTACAGATATGGTACACTTTTAAAGATACCATTAAACTCTTTCAAGCAGTCAAAAACAGCTTGGCTTTTATGTTTTCTGTGTATGCAAGTTCAATGTAGTATGCTTGGGAAAAGAAACAACTACACATGTGAGGAAATATATAAGAGGTCTATGATTCTGTGAAGCAGTCATGTACAACCTCATATTTATTTTGTACAAGTAAAATAAAAATATCATGTTATAAGCCAATTTGTAACCATTGCTACATAATAGTACTACATAACATTTTATTTTTCTCCAAATATATATTTTTTCATTAGGAAGTATCGATATACAGCTTATCGACAGTTTGTACGTTGGTGCTGGGGTGTACTCGGCCCAAAAATCTGAGTCCCGCTGCCTGCATGTGCTGTAACCGAGATACGGAAGACTTACCCTGAACCGGGAGGCCGCTATCAGGGATTTCAATGGCCAAATCTGTAATTTGACATAAGTCATGCAGCTGAACTGGTTAAAATGGTTTCACATGATGTAAATAATTTACAAAGTACGTCATTTCCAATATTACTTTTCCAAAGAAACATGTAAATATAACAACATTTTCCAAATAACAAGTTTGTAAGATTGTATTAATTTACTGTTTGATAAATAAAAAAGGGTTCTTTTGTTAATTTTTCACTTGTAACATTTGATCTTTATTGCAGTGTACATTTGTCTATTTTGGTATATGTGCGAGTCCACAAACAATTAAAAGTGGTAAAAATAATAAAGATATTCAGACGTAATTCATTTTTGGCCTTACTTATTTCACTTCAACTTGTATATATTTCAGTCACTAAATTCACTGTACTCTGGTGACATTTAGCTCAAGCTGGCATAACACCTGTAGTCACTTAATTCTGACCCGAGTTTTGTGAACAATCTTCCAGCACCCATGATCAATGTTTAAAGCAATCAGGAAACATTCACAGCTCAAAAGTATTTTTAAATTCTTAGGGCTTTAATTCATCTTCTCTACTAATGATAGTAATATCTTTAATGCTAATCTGATCAACCAGAAGAAAGTAGAACCTGGATGTTGGAACACTGTGCCTACTGGTTCAGTAGAAGTGCATTGCACGAAATGTAGGTCCTGACACCCCACCAACAAGCACAGACATAAACAGCAGAATGTAATGTATTAGGCAATAATATCAGTGATATGAGTGAGTAGAAACAATCACAACAAAATAGAAATGTATAATATTGATGGCTGATCACCAGAGGATTCAATAACCAGTTTGACAGTCTGCCAGGTATTATGTTAATACAGTATATAAGCATAGAGATATTGTCCATTTTATTTGAAGTACACTATTATGAAGTATCACCCATAGATACAAGAAAAGTTTTTGTACAAAATGAAAAGGAACTGTTTACACAAGATAAGAACCACACCACAAAAGAAAGCAGGAATCTTATTTCAAAGCAAAGATTAAAGATAATCTAGTAAACACTGTTACTGGTTAATGAACCGACACCTGTGCTGACGCACTGCCTCATCTTTATCGGGGTGGTCCATCTCTGAGGCCAAAGGTTGTGGTTCTTGGTCACGGACTTCTTGGATGGACTCTCTCAAGTCCTGTGGCGAGTCAGAATAGGCTTGCAGAAGATCTTCAAGAATGTTTGTTGTGAATAGAATAGTTTAGCAGGGTCGGAATGCTCATGTGTTACTGTATTGGTAATTTTTTATATTCAAATCTGTCCCCAATCTAAACTTACTGTTGCTGGTGTCTTTTCCTTGCGTACTGAATGTTGACCCTTTTTGAACTTTGGGAAACGGATTGTGAAACGCTCTTGGCCCTCTCGAGTCACAGCCTGTAGTCTTGCACTGTTTTCGTTGTAGTGTAGTGCTGCCAAGTAGTACCTGAAATAAATATTTAAAACGATTATTTCTTATGTAGACTGAACAATTACAGAAAATATAGAATCAAAGTATCCCTAAAACACAATTAAAATAAATCCATTTAGTACAAGGCTATCATTAGTTACCTAGCAAGCTGACAGAGCCACATGAATCCTGTATGCTTCGGTGCAAAGCGAATGATTAAACTATGGAATGCTTCCAGAGATGATGTTTGGTATGTACTCGAGATCTTCTTGATGTCCTTAAGTACATGGGGATTGGTTAAGATGTCATTCAGCAGCTCAGCTGGGTTAGATCCTGCAATAAATAGTTTACATTTTTAGGGAAAGAGATTAACACCAGGACTGCTGCCTGGGTAGGTGGCTTTCTGATTTGGCAACTAAATTTGACTCTTAATTTTGCCTTTAAATTATTCCGGTATGTGCAAAAACATTTTCCATGTACCTGGTTTAAGCCATTGTTTATTTCTGTTGTCACCTAGTAAATGGGCATGGTCACACATGGGGTATATCTCGGTATCATGCTCATGTATGTCTTGCACATGGTTAGCAACAGACTTCCACTTTTCCCCTAACAAGTCAGCCTGCCCTTCTGGAACTGTCCCTGCGACATAGTACATATGGTGAATGATCGATTTCTTCCACAAACCAACATCTTCACAACCCTTCTTTTTGGCGAGGGCATCGATCTTTTTACCAAGTCCTGTAATTAAAATAATAAATAAATTACCAACATACATGTAGCAAAGAAGCATATATATACAACACAACACAAATGTACAATAATCTAATAAATCCAGTTCTACTTCCATAATGAGCACACAAATTCACACCTTTCGCTATATGCCATGCATCGAAGTGATGTTTCAGCTCTGCTGTGCGGGGGTTGTGTGGAGTTTCTTCTCTCAGGTACTTTGCAATAGATTTGTGCCTGTCAGTTACCATAGATGGGACATCCAGCTCATGCGTCTCGGTCAGGAGTGTCAGACACCTCTTCAAGCCCTCGAGCTCACAAGCATTGCTGCTGGTTACCTCATTGCTCTGAATAACGACATAAACAACATTGGTGATATGTCATCATTGTCCTATACTGTATTTGTATGGTGGTTTCATACCTTGCATTCATTATTATTAAGTTAGAAGTGTGGTAAATTGTACTGTACCATGTACAAGAATATTACTACATGTACTTAATTCACTAACTATTTACCTGGACTAGTTGGGTATCCAGCACTTTGTTGATCCTTTGTTCGATCACCGTGTAGCCTCCATATTTGGCCGAGTGGCCAGGGCTGTCACAACGACCATCCCCTGTCAGATGTATGCCACCTTCCATGCCTTTGAGTCTCTCCACAAGACTCGTCTGTTCTGTTTGCCAGGCGTTGACTATGGGTGGGATGATGTAGGATGATTGATGACGATGGTAGGTATTGCGGCTAATCCTGCAAACTTTCATGATGTCAAACACCCTTAGAGTCTGGGAGGGTAGACTTCCTGACAACAAAATTGATGCCGACATGATCAGATTTCCAACAGGAAGTTGATTGAGAAATGGTTGGCTGTTCCATACTCTTGTGTATTTAAAGTTTCCACATTTCTGCCTGATCTGCACTAAACTGCCAATGTTGTTAACAACCTCGCTAGAACTTGATCCAGCACAGATTGGGCAATACTGGAACAGCTCCAACAAATTGGCCTCAAAGACGAAATACTTCTTGTCTTGTGCATATTTCCTGGGGCATTTGTGCAAAAGTTCTTCTTACCTTTGTCTGGAAGCAAACAACTTTATCAATGATGTGTTTTGTTTCAAGTACATTAATGTAAATCTGGTTATATTAATTTTCATTACCTTCTAACTAAACTATGGTATGTTCACACACAACTAACCTATCTTCTTCACATATCTCCTCCTCTTTTTCCTGTAATGCCTCATCAATCGACAGCTCCGAAGGCTTGTAGTCAGAGTCAGAGTCATCTTTGATGGGTGTCTGATCAGCGTCGAATACAAGTGTAGCACAACCTTTCTTTGGTGTTGACACTGTTGGTGTATATGCACTTTCTTGCTCTTCATACTGTGTACATGCATCAACCATGATAACTGGATCTGTTGAGGTCCCTGTAAATTGGAAATGATAGTAACCATAACATTGTCCAACACATGGAATGTCAAAAGTGATACAGAGACACATGATAACAACAATTCACCAATCTATATTTTGTAACTGTTTTCTTCTGTACCTTTGCTTCTATAGTAAGGTCTTGTTTGAGTTGAGCACTGTGTGCTTGCCTCAGATCTATGTGGCAATGTGCTTTCAGTCACCGAAGCTGCAGCAGGATCTTCTGGCAAATTAGATTCCATATAAACATCTGAGACATGATCCTGTTCTGTCAGCAACTGGAACCAAAAACAAACAGTTAAAAACACCTAACAATTTCAGGGATGGATCCTGCAGCAATCATGTTGGTCTCAAAACGTTTAGCTTTTAATGAGACAGACATATGCACACAAGCTAATTCTATTTTATTTAGGCACACATCTTAACAACTCAAATTCTTACTATTTATGTATGTTTCCCCAGAAATGGGTTGAATAACTTAAATCACACTTTTATCATAGGCCCCACAAATACAGCACACCAAACTCTCATAGATCTACATTTGTTTTCAGTCTAAAACAAAACAAAACATATTAATTTGATATAAATGAAATAACACATACCCTTGCCACCTCTAATTTGGAAAGAGCCCTTCTAGGATGTGGGCATATTTCACTTGTTTTCGTTTTTTTGCCTGACGAAGTGAAGAAACTGTCAACATTGCTGGCAGTCGTTGCCGACGAACATGCAACAGATCTGGCTCTCTTTGCGCCTGATGCTTTTGGAGTTTCGGCCGGTCTTTCAGGGTTTATGGTGGGTACAGCATCTAACTTAAGCGTTTTTTTGGTCTTGTAGCCTAATTCCACCATCAAAGCTCCTTCAAAACTGTCTGGGGGGAAATGGCTACCACATATCACAGCTTGTGATTTCTCGTGCGGCGGATGAAAGTTCGCTCTTTTGGTCTGTACAAAACGGATCCACTGACGTCTAACAGCCGTGTTTTTCGGAAATTCGTGTACACTGTGACCTGACAGGCTTGAATTACCACAAAACTGAACTACACATCGCTTCACCATCATGAATTGTTAGATAAAAAAAGTTTAGCGAGGTCCGGTTACACATATGTTGAGCGAAAATAGCGGAAGGATACAAAACAAACAATCCAGATGAGGCTGGTGTTTGCCACGTGTGACGTCACACAGCTGGGTTAATGGGTGGCAAGCTTTTTGCTACCGGAGCGGAATAACACGGGAAAGTGGCACACATTTCATGTTATTTGGGGGGTATTTATGGAAAGAATCATTGATGTTGATATGTCAAATGAAACAGTGGAAAGTGATGAAGCGATTTATTAACACAGAATAACGTTTAATTTGGACATTTCATGGACTTTAAATAAAGTACAAGCACTGCTTGAATTGGGCCGGTACTCACCGGTACGCAGTACCGGCACTTCTGATTTTTACCCATGTGGTACCGGCATTTTACTGAGTACCGCCGGCAATATACGTATATATTGTAAACGCAACGCAGCGCAAATGTGGGTCTGACTCTGCCTCACAGAGGGTGACTGGCTGTCTACATGACGTGGCCTGCCGACATTGCCACTTTCATACAGATCATACTAATGCCCTCGATTGGTCTCTGTGTGTCATTCAAGCTCGGGAGGGTGTGTGTTGGTGTATGTGTGGCGCGAGCGAGCGAGAAAGCGCGCGCACCGGTTACGTGTATTGTTGTTAGCATCTTGTGCTAGCTAGCTGCGCTAACGGATATAAGGAGCTTTTTCAACAACAAGGTGGAGGGAGAGTCCTTTGCTGTCAGACTGAGAGGCTGATAACTACAGCTCTGGTGAGGTAAATTACTCTCTGAGTCTTTAGATAGTTAACTTAGTTTAAGTTATCTCAGTGGGTCTCAAACGGTTCGGTCACCATTTATGTAAACACATATTTCCATTTCAGGGGGTAGTGATTAGTAAAATATGCATGAATAATACAAACAAAATGTTAACTAGGTGAAAAAAGGTAAGATAAACTTGTTGAGAGCTAAAACTAGTCTTTGCTGTTGCCTCAAAGAGGAGCAGGGGGGAGAGGAGGGAGACAGGAGAGGCCGATTCAGGAGCCCAGACACACTCACAACTATAAATGAACCAAAAACAAATAAATAAACAAGTTTCAATGTTTTTTCATATTGGATATTGTATGTTATTGGTTATGGCCATGTACTTATGATTTTATGATTATTTAAATGTATACATTTTTGTTTCATATGGGTGTAGTCTCTTTGTTTCCCCCTCAAAATGCACCAGATTGATGCATTTAAGTCCAACATTTAAAAAAAAATCTATTAAATAGTAACCCATCTCCATATGTTTCTTTTTGGGTAGTAGATTTAAACTACAGGGCTATCACTTTGTGCAGCAACGCTATTGACAAATAAATCCAGCAAAATGGCACAAAAAACTGGTAGTGGCCTCAGGGACGAGGAGTCATTGAACCAGCCAGTAGGAGTCAAGCTTTACTTTCTTTTATATCCATAAAGAAAAAGTAAATCTGTTTACAGTTGTTTCATTATGATTGTTGAGAGGTATCCATATATCTCTTCATTTTGCTCTCAAAGTGCACCAGATTGATGCATCTAACTTCAATATTTAAAAGAAAATGTTCCCGGGGGAGCATGCCCCCGGACCCCCCTAGACTAGAGGGTGTCAGGTCCACTCCCCACTTATAAAAATAGCACTTTACCACTGCACCCCCTCTAATCTCAGATGCACCCTGAGTCATTTTGTTTAAGTACAGTGAGCCTTTCTAAAATATACAGTAAAGAGACAAACCCACCAGCATTATAGGATATACTATGACAAATACTTGTTGCTGATTTAGAGTACTGGCACCTTTTTTATTCCAATTCAAGCACTGAGTACAAGTATCTCAAAATTGTGCCCAAGTATAGTACTTGTTGAGTTTATGAACTTAGTTACTTTACACCATGTGGCTATAAAGATAAAAAGACTTAAGCCTTGCACAGAGGCACGAAAATACATTTTCAAAATGCTCAACAGTGCTGCCAAAATTATAAACTGACTGCTACACAATTAAAATAAATGCTTTTATATATTTCTATTAGATGTGACTCTTTGGCGTTTCTGTTATTATTAACACTGCTGCTTTAGTCGTTCTGACTGCTGAAATCCTGTGTTATTCCTAATTTTAAAGCCGATATTCCGTGGGGTTGGGGAGCCGGGGGCTCGGATCCTTGTCACCTTTTTCATACAGATGAGTTTGCATCCCAAAGCCTCAGTCACCTTAATTCATGCAATAAAAACATCTCAGGTCAGTAACACTCAAAGCTAAATGTGCAATACCATGTTCAGCTATGTTACTATTTATAATGTTATTGTTGTTACATCAGAAGATGTACATATTGGAATGATTTCTTAACTTACAGTAGGCTATTTTTTACAATGTGTGTTAGAAGGATTTGTTAAATTACTATGAATATTGTCATTGTTGAAGGTTTTTAGAGAAGGATGAACTATAAGCCTGAATTACATAAAATGTTATACCTAAAAACATAAAAGCCACAATAAATAAATCACAATTATTGTAGTTATTTTTACCTCCCGTATTGCTTTCAACCCACCAGCTTTTATGGTGTTGTTACGTCACTATCTGTAAGCTTGTCACATACAGTCTATGATCACTCAGTGTAACCTACAGTTAATTTAGCTGCTGGAGAAGAAAGATCAGGGGGGGAGGGGGGAGAGAGCTGCCGTTTCATTCACACTGTTTAAAAAACGGTAACAACGGACTATTTTTCTTAGCGGATGCATGTTAATTTAAATCAATACATACAACTATTTTTTAAATCAATAAAAACATTTTCTAAATCCATAAAAGCATTTCAATTAATATTGGGAGTCATGTCGTTACTTTGTTGAGAATGTGGCCATGTAATAAGCGGGATAATTTGCAGCGACTTGTTCCTTATGGGGAAAATAACACCCGTCATGCAGACCAAGATCCCTCCGCTGCGCGTTGGGATCCTGATCTGCCGATGAGGTTCCATTAAAATATAAATATTTTTAGTGAATTACTGAGTTTAGGCACGTTAATAACGTTTTAATGAAGTTGAATACAGTATATTCATATGTGTCAGTGATTTCATGTCAATTCGGCGAACATAAACATAAATGATCGTGGTGAAGATGATGATTAAATTAGGATTAAAAATCGAGAACCGGGCTGCATTTCCTCCTGCTCGTTTTTTTCGACTAAACAACATTATTTTGTTAAATAACAACATGGTGATGTTTTGTAAATGATTACATGTTTCTTATTTAGCACAGAGTATGATATCCGTGACAAATGGATCTTAACAAAGTTCCGCTGTACATCCAGCGTACTGTATCTGACTTTATTTAACATGAGCTCCAGTGTGGAACCCCACTGCACCCTCTGGTGGATCAATGATCCATTGCAGCTGGCTTCATTATAATTACATTTATCTATCACGGAGGCGGTCTCAAGTCAAGCTGGAGGTTTTCCCTTGAGCGAGGGCAGATCATGTACCAATCACGGCCCTCGCGTTTCAAACTGTCTGAAATGAATAGCTACATCTGTATGCAGGTGCAACCCAGTCTCATGGCATTTCATGTTCACCAACACGATTTTTAATCTATTGATTCGTGTTCACCAACACGATTATCCCCTTTATTTCATGTTGCACAGCACGATTTTAAAAGTGATGTATTTCTACTGGTAATGTGTTAAGACCGGAAGCTGTGTGGTTCATAAAAACATGTTCTTACTCAATATCAAGCCACAATTATTGCTTTTATTTTAAATCGTATAATTTCAAACTTTTGTTGCCGTCTGTGAGGAAAATAAATGGGGCTCAGAGCCTCACGATACTGAAGTCTGTATTTTTTAAATCTTTTTTTCCTTCTAATTTGTTATTCTTTTCAAAATAACACACTGTTATTTACTCAACAATAACACACAATTATCCTTGTTTTTATTTATTGGTTTGATTTCATAATCTCTGGCTTTTTTGGCATCCGTCAGGAACGTGTTTTTATGAACCACACAGCTTCCGGTCTTAACACATTACCAGGAGAAATACATTGCTTTTAAAGTCGTGCTGTGCAACACGAAAAAAGGAGATAATCGTGTTGGTGAAAACGAATAAATAGATTAAAAATCGTGTTGGTGAACACGAAATGCCATGAGACTGGGTTGGCAGGTGTTACTGGCCTCAGGCCTAGGGGTACCTGGGCCAGCAGCAGACTCTACCTCTGTATATGAAAAACACACAAGGTAGAAATGTTAGCTTGTTTGTAGCTCAACTGCAGGATTTAATCTGCTCATTCGGAAACAATCCACAACAAAAGCATTTATCAGTGCTCATTTCCATGAGGCAACAACACCAGAGATTAATAAGGAAACAGCATCCACATAACAACGATGACATCATGGTAAACATACAACATAAATGTACAATAAAATCGTCACACTCAGAACTCACTGTTATCCTCACACTCAAATTCCAATACAATACACACAATTCAAAGAAACATATACAACCTATATCAGGGGTCTCCAACCTTTTTCTAACCGGGAGCTACTTTTGAAAAAAGAAAGTGGCCAAGAGCTACTCATGTTATTTTATATAGATTTCAGTGCACATATCACATTCGTGACTCAAGAGCAGAAACATTAACATTAACATGAATAAACTTGACTTTCTCATGAAGAGAAAAAAAGACAAATAATCACCATGCAATACTGAGTTCTGCTTTAACATCAATAACTACAGTAAACAGTTTTACAGATAAGAGTGCAAAGTTCCTAATTGTAATAATAACATTTCTAGCTCTATAATTTAAATTATTTCAAGCATTTCACAAATTTGTTTCACATGTAAAAGGGGAATATGGCTTGTGCTTTTCTCAACTTGCATCAAGCAAACATATGTCTTCAAACATTCAGTCTGTCACTGCATTGTTGTCTTTCTCCTGACTCAGCTAATGTGACACCTGGCACTGGATAGCATCCACCAGAGCACTGTACTGGGGTGTGACTGTGTATCCTGACAAATTCACTCTGATTGAGTCATTGAGGTGTTCATCAGTAAGTCTTGTCCTGAATTTGGATTTGATAAAGTTCATATCAGAGAATGCTGATTCACAGCGATATGTTGACCCAAATAAGCAGGACAGTTTCAGTGCAGCAGTTTGAATGTTTTTGAATTTCTCTGGGTCCAATAGCTTCCAGAAATCTTTGTCCATCTGATGTGCTTTCAGCTGAATGTCATTCTGGAGATTGATTATCTCCAGCTCCAACTCTGAAGCACTGAGACTGAAAAGGCTGGCCAGTTGCTCAGACATGTCAGTAACATCCACGATGTTGAATGGGTTAGCAAGGAAACTTGCACAGGGCTCAAGCTGTTTAAAGTCAAGAAACCTGTCCTCAAATTCCTGCCCAAGCTTAGTTAAGCAGTCACAGTACTTTGATAAGTCAAGAAAGCCAGCAGCAGCTTTATTCTCCTGCAGTACTTTTTGAACAGAGGGGAAATGATGCAATTTATTTCCCTTTACTTGCTGGAGATATAGACACAGATTTGCTTTAAAGGCCTTTACAGCACTAATCATGTCACATACTGTTTTGCCATTGCCTTGTAGCTGGAGGTTAAGCTGGTTTAATTTTCCTGTCAGATCAGTCAAAAAGGCCAGGTCAAGTACCCAACCAGCATCAGATAAGATGGAGGTGTCCTCCCCCCTCTCTTCCATGAAGAGCTTTACCTCATTCAGCAAGGAGAGGAAGCGCTGTAGGATTTTCCCTCTACTCAACCACCTCACCTCAGCATGGAGAAGGAGATCTCCATATTCAGCTGACAGTTCCTCAAGAAAAACTTTGAAGCTCCTGTGTTGCTTTGCCTTCGCTCGGATAGAGTTTATTATTTGTATAACAGGTTTCATGACGTGATTGAAGTCCATAACTTTGGCACAAAGTGCTTCTTGGTGAATGATGCAATGGTAACTCAGGAAACGTGGGAAATATGGATCTGACTTACAATTTGCGATAAAACCGTTGTGGCGACCTCTCATAGCCGGGGCTCCATCAGTTGTTAAGGATACAAGCTTCTCCATTTGCACGCCTTTATTTATGAAATAATTCTTAATAGAATTATACACGTCCACACCTCTTGTTGTTGTTTTGAGTGGAAGCAGTGTCAGAAATTCCTCTTTCGCCGTAAAATCCTCAAACACCATCCGGATGAACACAGACAGCTGAGCTGTGTCGCTCACATCCACCGACTCGTCGCACTGTATGGAGAACCACTTGCACCTGACCATGTCCCGCTCCAACTGTCCCATGGCATCCACTGACAGCGCCGACACTCTCCTCGCCACAGTGTTGTTTCCCAGTTGCACATCGTCAATGGCAGACATTATCTCCGACTTGCTCTTGTGGTCTCTGAACAAAGTCTCTGCCATAACAGACATCGCTCCCTTAAGAACACCGCCATCAGTGAAAGCTTTTTTGTTCTTTGCCAAATACTGAGCGACTCGGAATGATGCTTCTGTAGCTAGGCTAGCTTTCTTGGCAGGCTTCGTGAACAATGACTGCTGCCTTTGTAGCGTAGCTTTTAATTGTTGTACCTTCTCAACGCGAAGGCAACTGCCGGCGGGATACTCCTTTGAAAAGTTTTCGTGAAGTTTTGTGAAGTGCCGCTCGACATTTCCCTTCTTCCCCACCGCAACACTCGAGCCACAAATTAAACACACACACTTGTCTTTGATGCTCGTAAATAAAAATTCATGTTCCCACTCGTCATGAAAGTAGTATATTTTAGATTTCTTCTTTGACGGACCTTCCTCAGTTGTCACGACTGCATCTTACATCTCTTTTTCTCTATCTTTCTTACTCTCAAAATATACTACATAAATAAATATGTCTCAACATGTCAACTGCACTTTAGCGCCCTCTGGTGAGCTACTCGGAAAACCTCCGCGAGCTACTGGTAGCTCGCGATCGACGTGTTGGCAACCCCTGACCTATATGCATAAACACAATCTAACTCTCATAGTCATTTACATCATACACCAAGCAACACGTGTCTACATAGTACTGTTTAACCTTAGCGTTAGCTCCGCTAGCAGTTAGCTCTCGATATGGACATAAACGCGAGTGAAGTCTAATCTGACAGGACGGAGACACGCAGCTCTGCTCACCTGCAGCTCCTCCCGCTGTGATGCAGCGGTGAACGGAGCAAAACACACACTTCAAGTCAGATCATCACCCTTAGCTATTTTAATTACCTCTCAAACTACCTAAACTAGTTATAAATATGTTTATTTTTACTGTCGGCCGGGTCACTCATTACTGGATCAGCTGCTGCTTGAGACAGACACTGACGCTGTCCGAAGAGAGGGAGGAAAAAGAGAGGCTCCATGTATTATATTATTATATTATCTAGATTCGTTATTCATTTGTTTTAAAGCTCAATAAATAACAAAGAAGACCTTTATAAGACTTTTATCATTTTGTCCAGAAGATTTAAACTTTAACACACGTTGACTGGCAAAAAACTCTGCCCGGTTCCCTCGGCCCCCACCGCGGAGAATAAACAGAAGGGCAACCATGACAACCATGCTTCTTCGCTGCTTTTGTGGAGGAAGTTACAGCGCCACGTACAGGCTCCTGCATATGTACTGCAGTTTCTCCAGCGGTTGGAGCTAAACGGAGCTGTCTCGTGTGGACAGACACTATCCGGTGAACATTGCGTGTGGACGGAAGCTTTTTTGTGATTGCGTTTGCGTTAATCCTATGCTTTTAGCCGTATGCGTCCTCGTGTGGCCGGGGCCTGAGTTGACTTGGGAGAGGGTACATTAGCAGAAGTGAGTTAACACCGGCATTCCACTGCTGGTAAGATGGCATTGTACCATAGGTGAACATTTCTCTTGAACGTGCTGTCCGTTGAGATCTTCTGACTGTCTCCGCCTCCACTTGATGTCCCTCCTCATTCGCTACCATTCCTTCCATATGTCTGTCCTGTGGTTCTTCCTCCACTGCAACATCCTCAGCAGCTCCCTCCTGTGTCGGTGCTGGATTTTCCTCCTGAGCGTGTGTTTCCTCTCTGACAGCGGGGTGAAACTCACAGGCTCTGGCTCTCAACTGTGTCTCAGGGCGGTGCACTGCTTGTCTATGCTCTGTATGTTGAGGTCTCACTAACCTGTAGCATGGAACTGGCTGAACAGTGTACTCATCATCCGAGCTTTCTGAGTCGTCCTCATCTACCTCGGCAATGTGGGTCTGTGTCTTTTTTTCCAACCTTGGCTCCTCTTTCCGACGTTGAGCAGGACTCACTTCATCCAGGGGCATTTCATTCAGTGGCAAGAGCAGGTTCCTGTGAAGAACACGCAGCGTCTTTGATCCCTTCTCTGGTTGCACCTTATAAACTGGTCCGTTGTCAACTCTCTCCACAACACGGTGAACAACCTGCTCCCAGTATGACCTTAACTTGCCAGGTCTACCTCTTTCTGACAGATTTTTCCCCAACACTTGGTCGCCTGGCTGAAGGATAATAGCCCTGACTGCTCTGTCATACTGTTTCTTGCCTCTGGCTGAAGATCTTTCACTGTTCTGTGCAGCAATCTCATATGCGGAGCGCATCCTTTTTGCCCATTTCTCTGCATATGTCGTCTGATTGATAGATTCAGGTTGTCTTTTCAGTGGGAACAGTAAGTCAACAGGTAAACGTGGAGGACGACCATATAAGAGGAAGAATGGTGAAAAGCTGGTGGAATCATGCCTTGTGCAGTTGTAGGCGTGCACAACATGTGGAAGATGGTCTTTCCACTGACTCTTTTTTCCCTCTTTCAGGGTGCGCAACATCCCAAGGAGTGTGCGGTTTAGTCTCTCTACGGGGTTACCCAGTGGATGGTAGGGTGTTGTTCTTGAATGACCAATACCAGCCAGCTGCTGTAACCTGTTGAAGAAATTGTTCTCAAATTCCTTCCCCTGATCGTGGTGGAGCCTCTCAGGATATCCGAAGCGAGGAATAAAGTCCTGAAATATCTTGTCTGCTGTTGTTTTTCCAGATTTATTCCTTGTTGGATACGCCTGAGCAAAGCGTGTGAAGAGGTCAACCACAACGAGGATGTACTCATAACCTTGACTTTGTTCCAGATGGAGGTAATCGATGCACACTAACTCGAATGGACCGCTTGCGGAGATGTGTCCCATAGGTGCTCTCTGTTGGAGATTAGGACGTTTCTGTATAATACAGGCACATCTTTTGGTGACATAGTCCTCTATCTCAAGCTGCATGTTGGGCCAATATTTTCGGCTTTTCGGCGCCAACATGACCCATGTCGTTGTGTAGAGTCTTTAGCACCAGTGGTTTCAGCTTCTCAGGGAGAACGAGCTGCCTGTGTTGTTCTGTCTGTCGGCAGAGGATCCCGTCATCAACCTCAAGCTTATTCCATTCATACAGGAGTCTCTTTGTCTCTTTCCTCATGTTTCTTTTGTCCCTTTCATTTGGAGTCCAGTTTTGAATCTTTAAAGAGACAACTTCTGTGATGGCTGGTTCCTCTCGCTGTGCTGTAAGGATGTTTTCAGGGGTAACTGTTGAAACATTTTCAGGTGACAAAATATCTGCATTTCCACCATCAAGCTGTAAGGCTGCGACCCAAGGCACGTCACTCTCCTGAACAGCTTTTTTTCCTTGCCATATTGCAGACACAACCTCAGGTGACATCATCTCTGTGTGCTCTTTCATGCCATCCTGCAAGTTAACAGGGTACCTTTACAGAGTATCTGCATGATCTGCGTTCATCCTCCCTGGCCTGTACTTAATGTCGAAGTGAAAGTCAGCAAGCTCACCAACCCATCTGTGTTCAACGGCATTTAGTCTGGCTGTGGTGAGGACATAAGTCAAAGGGTTGTTATCTGTGAATGCTGTAAATGTCGGGGCATAATACAAGTAGTCACAAAACTTGTCACAAATGGCCCACTTGAGAGCCAATAACTCAAGTTTACTGGAGTGCAGATGGTAGTTTCTTTCGGCAGGCGCCAGAGTTCTTGAGCCATACCCAATGACACGCAACTTGTTGTCCTGACGCTGGTATAGTACTGCTCCTAAACCTTCATTGGACACATCAGTGTGCAGTACGAATGGGAGATCAAAGTTTGGATAAGCTAGGATAGGTGGATGTGTTAGTTTGTCTACTAGCTTAGCTACAACATCCTGGTGTTCTGCTTTCCATATGATGAGTGTTTTTGATGGAAGCTGCCCTTTATCCCCTTTCCTAGCTATTCCTGTTCTTTTAGTGGTCTGGTTTTGGGTGTTTATTTTCCCTGTTTCGGTGGGATTCTGCAACAGTTCGAACAGAGGCTTAGCAATCCGAGAGAAGTCTTGGATGAAGGAGCGGTAATATCCCCAGCGACTTGACGTCTCCAACTGTGTGAGGCTCTTTCTCTCTTCAAGTGCTCTCACTGCTGCCAAATCCTGTGTGTCGATATTGACTCCTTCTCCAGACACCAGTCGGCCAAGGTAACGAACCTCTCGTTTAAACAAGTCGCACTTTGCTGATCTCAGTTTGATGCCATGTTCTCTCATGCGACTGAGAACCTTTCTGAGGTGCTGAATGTGATCCTCAAAGGACGATGAGTAACACAGCACATCATCAAGGTATGGAGCACAGCATTCATCTCGGATCCCTTCCAGCACACCCTCCATACACCGCTGAAAAGCTGCAGGTGCATTTGTCAAGCCAAATGGGATTCTGATCCATTCATACAACCCCCATGGTGTATTGAAAGCTGTGAGGTGTCTGGATTCTTCACTCATGAAACCTTGGTGATAAGCGCTGCCTTGATCCAGTATGGAGAACCATGTGTTGCCTCCCAAACTGTCAAGCAGGTCTTGGATTCTTGGCAATGGATGTCGATCAGGAACAGTGTTTTGGTTCAGTCCTCTGAAGTCCACACACAGCCGCAGGTTCTGTTCTTTTTTTCGGACACAAACAACTGGGGAGGAATAAGAAGACACAGATTTGCGGATCCAACCTCTGTCCAGGAGATTCTGCACATAGTCCTTCACCTCCTTGTACAAGGGCTTGGGTATGGAGTTGTAGTTCTTTTGAACAGGTTTGTTGTCCACAACATTGATTTTCAGCTGTAAGTCAGGTATACAGCCTATGTCTCCCTCTCCTCTTGCAAACACATCCGACTCCTCGAAAAGCATTTGTTGCGCAATCTCTTGCTGCTGTTGTGTAAGATGCTTTAAATTGACTGGATGATGCCATTTTTCTTGTGTGAGGGACTTTGCTGAGCTGCCCATTCTGTCACTGGTGTCGTCGTTTGGTTCAACCTGTGCGACGCACAGGTACGTGTCACTGTTTGGCTGCTGTGAAGGTGAACAGAGATCAACCGCTTTGCTGTCAATGATTTCTTCTATACAGCCTAAGACGGTTCTTGGTGACAGGAATATGTCATGCTTGGTGGAGTTGCATACTGGAATCTTAACAACTTTGGAAGCACCAGTGGGCACATCAACCAATGCAGGAAATAGTTCTAACCCCTCTGGTAGGACACTCTCTAAGGTGGCTTCAAATAGCATTGTTCCTCCTTCTGGCCACAAACTTACTTTGCACTTTACTTCAAATACTTGACCACTTGGAACTGTAATACCTTTTTTCCCTACCTTAATGGTGTTATTTACCGGCCTTTCTTGCTCTTGGGCCTCACTGATTACAGACACAATGGTTTCAGCTGTCTTTTGTCGGAGCTTTAATGCTTCTGCAAGTAAGTCACTTAGACTGACACTTCCTGGATTTTCAAGACTCTCTAGAATGATCTCCTCTATCACATTAAACCCAAGCAATAAACCGTTAACACAGTTCTGACTCACAAGCATGGGTACATTAATGGCTACTTGACCATGTCTTGAACTTTTGATTTCAACCAGTATTTCAGTCCATCCATCATAAGGTACATCTGTCCCAATAGCTGCCGTTATTCTTAGTGGATCGTCTGGCAAGAGTTCTTCAAGTGACTGGATTTTGGCATTAGGTAAGTGTTTTTCTAGCCAGGATTTTTCTAGTATAGTAACCTGAGCTCCAGTATCGAGTAAAGTGTTTGTCTGCACACCATTAAGGTAACAGGTAAGCATCCACCTTTTGCCAATTAGCTTTGCAACAAGACTTCCTTGTCTTACTCTTTTTTTTAATGTTGACGGACTTTTATTAGTCGTAGCTGCGTGGCTGGTTACTGTGACAGGGGACTCTGGTTCTTGTTTAGTCACTGGTGGTCCCTCCCCAGCCAACAGCTCTGTGGCCTTCCTGACCACACTTGAAACAGTGATTGCAGCTTGCAGTCCCTTGAGCCATGCATAGTTTGCATTTCCCCCTGGTGGTAGACTTGGGTGGATGCACAGTACTTACTGCATTGGCCTGTGTCAACTATGGAGTGCTGGGTTTTGGTGTGAACGCCTTTTCTATTGATTTGGCTAAGGCTGAGACATGTGCTGTCAGTTCATATATACTGTAGCTGTGCGGTTTGCCTGGACTTCAGCTTGAGTATATAGAACGCTGGCTTGAACTTCAGCTGGAGGCTGGACTGTGTGCTGTCTCTCCCCTTGTTGTGTGGCATTAACTGTGACTGTTTTGGATTTGTGTGTGTGACCTAGGCGCACCTGTCTCTCACATTCTTCACCAACTGATTTTGTCATTATCTCTAAGATAAAATCATCAGTTACACTTGTGTTGCTCATGAGAGGTTTAAGGTCTTGCATAACATATTCATATTTGTCACTTATTCCCTGATACAGTGAATGAAGAAATACTCCATGCACCAGTTTAGTGTCAAACTGAAACTCTGAGCTACCTTGTTGGGAAGAAAATATTACTCTGTTTTAGCCCCATTACACGATACATGAACTGTTGTGGGCTTTCTTTGTCCTGTTGTTTTGTATTGCTAAGCTCCTGAAATAGCTCTGCACTACTATTATCTTGCAAATGTGCTCTGAGGAAACGCTTGAGCTCAGCTACAGTTAACCCATCTTGGTCATCAGCATGTCTTTAAAGTTACCAGGCTTGATTACCTTCAAAACAGTGCGGATTACCTCTGCCTCACCGAAATTCTCAGAAAACCCTTCATCAACCTGCCTACACAGTGAGGTATAGCTAACATCCGAATCTGAGTCAGAAATGTGTCCACTGTGAATCTTAAATTCTCTATGTGGCAGTAAAGCAGCAACATCCGACCATTTAATCAAGTGAGTTACCTGGCTGGTTACAACTGGTGACTTGTCTGCTTTAACATTCATTACTGAAGGTGTAGCTTGTCTTTCAGTCTCTGTATTTAACTCACGGTGCTCTTCTACAGCCTCTGACAGTTGCTGTACTTCAGTGGGACATGCCTTGGTCCTCTTGACTTGCCAACTGGTCACTTTTCAGAAAGTCCACAATGAAGTCATAGAGTTCCACATCTGTTGCATCATCCCCTGGTAGCTCTTCTTCTGCCTCATCATCAATCGATGCTGCCAGCTTGTAGAGAACATCACTTTCGTTGGAGTTAATAAGTTGATGAAGCTGCGTCTGGATGTCCCTTCGCAGATCTTTTATAGCAGACATCTCTCAAATAGCAGGAGTCCAGCACGTTATTTCAAATCTTGGCGTCAGGTTCATTTACGGATGATTAGCTGTCCTCAGGAAAAAAACACTAAATCCCGGACGAGTCCCCAAATGTTACTGGCCTCAGGCCTAGGGGTACCTGGGCCAGCAGCAGACTCTACCTCTGTATATGAAAAAAACACGAGGCAGAAATGTTAGCTTGTTTGTAGCTCAACTGCAGGATTTAATCTGCTCATTTGGAAACAATCCACAACAAACTTCTAAAGAGACATCAACAATACAAAATATGGGGGGTGACACTTTTTTAACTTAACTTTTTTTTTTTAACAATTAACTGGTTTAACCCTTTACACAGGCTTGATTCTTTGTCTGGTTATTTACAGTCCCCTGCAAATTCAAGTGCCTGTTCAGCTTGAGTGTCATCTGCCATATACAAAAGCTTCAATCTTGCTGTTACAACCCACAGTTCTGCACTCATATCTTTATTCATTGGACGTCATACAAAAAAGCATGGTATAATTATTAACAAAAAAGGTGTCCATTGTTGTGTTCACAATTCCAGGAAAGACAGACAACTTCTAAGTTTAACTATTTATTATGAGAGAGCAAAATATATATATATTCACTTGGCCAAGGACTACGTCACGTCATAGAAATTATAGGCAGCAAAGCTGTAATATGCAACCACTATTTCCGGAAAAGAGCCTCGAACCTCGTGCAACAACTAATTTTATTACACAGGGCATTGCCCATACATTTATGATTGGTCAAGACTAGCTGAAGAGATGCCATGGTTTAGACTTGGTTCTCTTTGGTAGGTGCGCAGACTCTCTTAGCAACACGACCTTCCAATCAGTATTCGGCCGGCCAGTGGAAGTCTACTCTGGCACCATGTTGGAGTCTGAGGGTTCTAACACCCACCTCAGCTCCGCGTGTCATTTGGTGAGCTGGGTAAAATCATAAAAGAAGGGATTAAGAAACACCAGGATACAAGTTAAACAATAATCTGATTTAATGATAACAGGTAACAACACAATACAATACAAAGGAAGTACTTCCTGCTCTTTCTTCTTATCTTACTGTCTGGTCAGCCTGAAGAAAAAAGAGAGCGAACTATAGAAAACACAGGCTTTCATACAAAAAACACAGGAGGAGGTGTGTGGATGCTCCCCCCAGAGTGGTCACCCATTGGAAGAGACAAACACGATGATGTGCCGTAGCCAATCAGCACGAGCCAGCCAGGAGACCCGGAAAACAAGAGTCCCTTAGTTTTGAGACAAGACAAACACATCTGGTGTCTGTTCGTCTTCTATTCCTTGCATGAGTTTCTCCTATCCTCCCCCATCAGTTGTTAAAGCACATTTCGTTTTCACATACTCTTGGCATCTTTTACGATATAGTTGTTTATAGTTGGATTATACAAATATCACATGTGAGTTACCTTAATATCAAATAATAACGAGGAAAACATTACCTTTGCTCTCAAGCAGTCCTATTAGTGCTTTTCAAATAGTTAAACTTTACACAGGCCCATTATAGAGAACACACACTCATTTTGTCCTGCCACATTCCAGAGATTCGAGCCGTGTCTAAATGAGAATGTCTCCTCTCCCCCCTCTCTGTATCTACTGTATGTCCTGCAAACTGCCCCTATTTCATACAGAGTCATTTTAAACATGTTTAAGCTAACAACTCCACAATGTTGTCGCAATTTAGTACCCACACATGAAATAATAAAAACAAAGAAATCAAATAAAACACACACAGTTATAGTTTGAGCAGCAATCCCCTCTAGCTGCTGCAACAGCCCTAAAACATTTTAACTGCATTATCTGAGGAAAATGTATCTGGGAATTCCCATGTTAATTGCACAGTCTATTGATAATTAACAGAGAGACTCAAGGGGCCTCTTTTAATATCTGGAAATTGCAACAGGACTTTCTCAAGAATACTCAAGGGTAATCTTTTCACTCAAGGCAGAAGTCCCAGGTTATACTAAAAATGGGATATTTGTTTTAAGAGTATATATAAAAAACAGACTTGTTCATTGTGTTTAAACACACATTCTATATATCAGGTGACATTAAAATGAATATACCACAACCATCATACGTAATTTGTTTTCGCTAATGTTTCTACAGAAAACCTATTTTTTACATATTAGGGACTTTTTAAATCTCCTTGATTCTTTTGGTCTCGTTCAGTCCGTGGCTGGCCCAACACACGAAAAAGGACACACTTTGGACTTAGTATTATCGTTTGGACTGTCTGTCTCTGTGGATGACATCTGTGCAGAAACGCGTATCTCAGACCATTTACCGGTTCTGTTTACAACCTCGATCCCTTCCGCAGGAGTCGAATCATGTGCCCCTGCGCATCGTCTGCGTTTGATTAACCCCTTGACCTCCTCACAGTTTTCAGATGCTTTTAATACTTCTCCGATCTGTAAATTAGAGGTGAACTGTGCTCTTAGTGCTTATGACCTTATCTCCATGTTTGACTCGACATGTACCCTAATACTGGATTCTGTTGTTCCTTTTCGCTTAGACCAGGGGTCTGCAACCTTTTTGACCAAAAGAGCCATTTTGCTACTTTTTCCCCAAAACATTTTTGTCTTTGCGAGCCGCAAAGCATATTTCATAGCTTGATAGCTTATAAAGTTAAATTTATTGTTATATCAGAAAAAAACTACAGTTTTTTTGCATTTATTAGGCTATTACATTATATAAAACTGTTAACCTCTAATAATAAACAAAGAACTGCTATAAGGAGAATTAAAAATAACTTTGAAATAAATAAAACACATAGCTGCACTCTAAAAAGAGTTAAAGGTGGGGTAGGTAAGAATGGAGAAACCAGCTCGAGTGCGCTAGAATTGGAAAATACACAACCGGAAAAAATCTGCCTCTTCCTTCAGACTTCCTTACAGAGCCCCTCCTCCAACACACACGAACGCGCACATGACCAATGAGGGCACGAGATATGTTTGTGCACAGATGGAAGGCTGACAGGCAGGTAGGCCATCCAGTTATTTTAGCCGGGCCGACTCAGATGATTGGTTGTGCTTTTTACAGCGCTACGGCTTCCAGCGATACATTTTTTTATGTATTTATTGTCAAAGCATTTAATATATTCATTGCTATCAGGACGTTAAGAGCATTCCATGGAATATAACAAAAAGTGTTTTCTGAAATAAATTACATACCCCATTGAATTATGACTGAAGATCGTCAGCTGTCTTCCTCACCTGTGTTGTTCTTCGATAAGTAAAGGCTGCAGCACCTTTGACAGCTTCTCTCTACATATCAAACATACCGGTAAACCAGCATCGTTTGCTGTGAAAAGCAGTGTGCATCAGGACCCGGTGAGGACACTATCTATACTGACTCAGCAATCACTGTAAGTTATATTCTTGTTTAAATAGACTTCTCTGTTTCATTTATTCTACTCTGTATAATTGTTCTGTAGTTATTGTAGCTAGAACGGCGATTTCTGAGAGATTTTAAATCTCAGATCTGCTCAACTCAACCTGTAAGACAGGTCTCACTGGGTCACGCGCCTCAACCCTGCATTACAATAGGCAGGAACACTCTGCTGTCGCCCACCAGCTGAAGAAAGTTAACTAATTAGAGGGGCGTGCCCCCACAGCTGTCAGAACTCAGCAATCAGGTGTCCATCTTAGGTGGCTCATTCCTGGAGCGTCAGCCAGACGAAGACTGACAAAGACTTTGGAGTCCTGTTGGAGCAAGACTGAAAAAGACATTGGAGTCCTGTTGGAGTCACGAGGGAGGCAAAGAGGAGGCAAATCCTACTTTGATTGAGCTAAGTATCGCTGGTGTTTTCTTTTGTTTTATTCAATTCTCTTTGGTTCTCTAGCCCCTCATGCTATAATCATGTGTATTTTCTCCATTCCTGTTCATGTGTCCTCTCGCAATTATCACTGGCCCCGTGTATCTCCTAATCGATTTAACCGGCCTGCTCTTGTCTATCCCACATGCTCCACTGTGATCCAACATCTAGTTTCAGGGGGCCTGTGGAACTGCCAGTCAGCTGTTCCTAAGGCTGACTTCATCTCTGGCTACGCTTCCCTGCAGTCTCTGGATTTCCTTGCTCTCACGGAGACCTGGATTACTCCATCCAACACATCCACCCCAGCAGCTCTCTCCACAGCATATTCCTTCTCCCATACACCCAGACCCTCTGGCAGAGGAGGTGGCACTGGTCTCCTGCTCTCTCCCAACTGGAGCTTTTCCCTCTTCAAGCTGCCTAACTTCACTCCTTCCACCTTTGAATTCCATGCCGTCATAGTAACCCATCCTATCCAATTAACCATTGTTGTTATCTACCGTCCACCAGGCGCCTTGGGGGACTTCTTGGAGGAGTTAGATAATCTCCTCTCACACATCCCTGAAACTGGCCCTCCCGCTGTACTTCTCGGAGACTTCAACCTCCAGATAGGGAAGATATCTGAACTAACATCTCTTTTAACCACCTTTTGCTTTCTCACTGTCTCCATCCCCACCAACTCATAACGCTGGCAATGTCCTTGATCTCATATTCTCAAGGAACTGCACTACTTCTAACCTCTCTGTAAACCCGCTTCACACATCCGATCACTTCTTCATTTCATTCTCTCTACCCCTTTCCAAACATAACAACCTAATCTCTTCTAACTCTGCACCTGTCCGCCGCAACCTTCGTTCCCTCTCCCCCTCTACCTTTGCCTAATCGGTGCTCTCAGCCCTCCCTTCCTCTGATTCGTTCCAACTCCTGCCTCCAAACTCTGCTGTAGAAACTCTCCTCTCTACTCTCTCATCCTCTCTGGACTCTCTCTGTCTTCTCACATCTCGGCAGGCTCGTCAGTCCCCTCCTGCTCCCTGGCTAAATGACGCACTGCGTGCTAATAGAACCATCCTTAGGGCAGCAGAGCGGAAATGGTAGAAATCCAAACACCATGACGACCTCTTAACCTATCAGGCTCTCCTCTCCTCTTTCTCTGCTTCCATCTCTCAGGCAAAAAGCACTTTATTTCAAGATAAGATCCAATCTTCCTATTTCAATCCCAAAAAACTATTTTCTATCTTCTCCACCCTTTTGGACCCCCCCAAAGCCCCTCCCCCCTCCTCCCTTCTGTCAAGCGACTTTGTTAACCACTTTGAAAAAAAGGTTGATGATATTCGCTCTTCTTTTTCTGACTCACCTTTACTCAACGCTGGGTCACCAGACCCACCTTTCACCCACACACTGACCTCCTTCTCCCCTCTCTCTCCAAGTGAGGTTCTTATCCTCATTACCTCTGCCCGTCCTACCACCTTTCCTCTGGACCCTATCTCCTCAAACCTCCTTCAGACTATCGCTCCTGATATTCTACCGTTTTTCACCCATCTCATCAACACTTCTCTAACTTCTGGTCACTTTCCAAACAGTCTCAAGGAGGCAAGAGTAAACCCTCTCCTAAAGAAACCCACTCTCAACCCGTCTGATGTTATAAACTACAGGCCTGTCTCTCTCCTCCCGTTCCTGTCTAAACCACTTGAACGCGCTGTCTTTAAACAACAGTCCTGTTATCTCCATCAGAACAACCTTCTGGATCCGCACCAGTCTGGTTTCAAGGCAGGTCACTCAACAGAAACTGCTCGCCTTGCTGTCTCTGAGGAATTGCACACTGCTAAAGCAGCCTCCCTCTCCTCTGTCATCATCCTTCTGGACATGTCTGCTGCATTCGACACGGTGAACCATCAGATCCTCCTTCGCACTCTCCAAGAACTTGGAGTTTCAGGCACTGCACTTTCCCTCCTCACCTCATACCTCAAAGACCGCACCTACAGGGTTACTTGGAGAGGGTCCGAGTCCGACCCTTGTCAATTAACTACAGGGGTCCCTCAGGGCTCTGTTCTTGGTCCCCTCCTCTTCTCCTTGTACACAAACTCGCTCGGGTCTGTCATTAGCCCGCATGGTTTTTCATACCACTGCTACGCTGATGACACCCAATTAATTCTGTCCTTTGCCCGCTCAGAGACCCAGGTCATCGCACGCATCTCTGCTTGCCTAATAGACATCTCTCGGTGGATGTCTGCTCATCACCTCAAGCTCAACCTTGACAAGACTGAACTGCTTTTCCTTCCGGGAAAAGATTGTCCCACTCTTGACCTAACAATCAACATCGGCACCTCTGTTGTTTCCCCGACTCAGACTGCAAGGAATCTGGGTGTGATCCTAGATAACAACTGTCCTTCACTGCAAACATTGCTGCTACAACCCGCTGCTGCAGATACACGCTTTACAACATCAGGAGGATACGTCCCCAGCTGACCCAGAAATCAGCGCAGGTTCTGGTCCAGCCTCTCGTCATCTCACGCCTAGACTACTGCAACTCCCTCCTGGCTGGTCTACCTGCATGTGCCATCCAACCTCTGCAGCTCATCCAGAATGCAGCGGCTCGTCTGGTCTTCAACCTTCCAACATTCTCCCACACCACGCCGCTCCTCCGTTCCCTTCACTGGCTTCCAGTAACTGCTAGAATCCACTTCAAGACACTGTTACTTGCGTACCATGCTGGGAATGGATCTGGCCCTTCCTACATCCAGGACATGGTTAAACCGTACACCCCAGCACGTGCACTCCGCTCTGCATCAGCCAAACAGCTCGCTGCACCCACACTGCGAGGGGGACCCAAGTTCCCATCAGCAAAAACTCCTGTTTTTTTGCTATCCTGGCTCCAAAATGGTGGAATGAGCTCCCCATTGAAATCAGGACAGCAGAAAGCTTACACATCTTCCGGCGCAGACTGAAAACTCATCTCTTTAGACTCCACTTCGAGCGATTGAATTACTAACAAAGCACTTATATACTAATAAAGTTCTGGCTTATCTAAAGCCAGTTGAGTAGCACTTGAAATGTTTGGCCCTATGAAACCTGATGTAGTTATATGATTCTGTTTTCTTCAAGGTTGTATCTTCCTGGTCGAATGCACTTATTGTCAGTCGCTTTGGATAAAAGCGTCAGCTAAATGCAATGTAATGTAATGAAAACATATAACTCTGTCCACGCAGAATTAAATCCTGTGTTCCTCTGGTACTTTTCTTTGATTTATCCATAGTTCGCTCATCGAGCCGGGGGTCAGGTTATTCAAATGCAAGAAAAGGCGCTAGCGCGGGACCGTAGCAGGATGTGACGCACATTTTAGTTGACCTAATAAAAACCGTTTTGTTTTTTATTTTTATGTCACAGTATCACCTCAAAATACAAGATACGAAACATTTTCAAACATGCAACAAAATATAAATAGTTCTACAAATATATTTTATAGTAGTGTCAGGGACAACCTCACATGGAGGGGCAGAGTGTTCCAGAGCCTAGGGCCAGCTGCTGCGAAGGCTCGGTGCCCTCGGGTTTTGAGCATGGTCTTGGGCACTATCAGCAGCAGCTGGTCAGCAGACCTTAAAGCTCTGGCTGGGGTGTAGCGATGGAGGAGTTCGGCTATATAGGCCGGAGCCAGCCCATTTAAAAATAGCGAGTTTTTTCAAACATTTAGTTTAACATACCTTTTTGTTTGTTGCAGAATTGATTCCTTAACAATCCAGTAGCCTTCTGGGGGCAGTCATGTACAGAACAGAGGTCAGGTAGCCTAAAGCTTGCATTAAAGCCTAAACATTTTCTGAGTTGCGATACAATCTTCTGTCGTTAAAATCCTAAATCTTTTTTCTTCTTCAAACAAATGTAGTTTTAATGTCTTTACAGTTCTTGACATGCATCGGAAACGTTTTAGAAAATGTATATACAAACAAACTTTACCAGTGAAATCAGAATCAGAAACGGGTTTATTGCCAGGTAGGTTCACACATACGAGGAATTTGACTTGATGTCATGGTGCATACATAAAATATAAAACAAAGAATCTCCCTATAAAATAAGAAATCTTTAAGGACACTGTAATACAATATAGTAGTAATTTACAGCTAAATGGAATGCAATGATTTATAGAATATGAAATAAGAATATGTGCAGTAAGCAGTATTTGAACATTGTGTGCATTAATGTAATACATATGTGACCTGCTCCATCGAAATCAGTCGCATTGTCCCGAAGACACATGTTGAGTTTTATAAAACGGACAAGTCAAATCAAGCAATCTGATTGGTTCTTAGCCGTGATATACTGAGCGTATACCACGGGTAGAATTGTAAATTACTTTTCACAACAAGTCACTATCCCTCCGCGTCTGAGAAAAACAGTATACCGTTGGTCTTGCAGTTTGCTTTTCAAACTGGAACAAGAAAGCAGCGGAAAAGTAACGGGGCAGAAACCCTCCTTTTTACGCAGCGGTCCAGACATAGACATCAAAGGGCAAAACATATTCAGTGTGCAGTTCCTTTGGCATTAGGGCAGGGATATCTAATAACTTTCCAAGCTTTGACATAATGAATTGTGCTACTTTTAAAGCAAGCAACAATTTTTTCAAATCTGTAATCAAAGGTCCGCAAAAACGCTATCGACCAATCAGATTGCTTGATTTGACTTGTCCGTTTTATACATATATTTACATTTATTCCGTTACGAAACAAACTTACAAAGCATAAAATGGAAACATTTAAGATTAACTTCGACCTCCGGGGTGACCTTACTATGGAGGAGTGAATTGAGCAGTGCCTATCTCAAGAAAGCACCTAAACGACGACATGCAGAGCTACGTGAAGAGCATGTAGACCAACTGGAAAAGTACCACCATTCAAAAGCTTTCTGATGCGGGTCTTGAAACAAAGCAGAGAAATTATGACCGTTAGTGGCCACAGGTGCGAAAGCTCTCTCCAGAGCTCCTGGAAGCCGAATCTCGGGGACCGGAGAAAATGGAGCAATATTCTCGCCACGCCAAGCAACAGCCCTAGAACAACCTCAACCTATACAAGTGACCACGTAAGCCATGCTACTGATGCTGGACAGTTTTTCAGTGGGTGCACAATAAACGGCAACATACAAGTGAATGTAAATAAATAGCCAAATAATGGATCAACGCTCTCTGTCTAATATGTTCGCTAGCTGTTAGTTTTGTTGCATAGCAACCACCTCACACTATGTTTCGTGCAGAAGGCAACGGAGGGACTATTTTATTTTGAACATCCTTATTTACTAATAAAAACTATTTAAATTAGAGTGTGTATTTTTCTTTCATATTGCCACACTTGGTAGCCGTTTTTTGTCGACCCTCCGCTTCGCGTCGGGCCGAGCCACGCCCCTTAGCTGTGACATAATGAGCATATACCACGGCCTGTCGTGAGCTATTGTTTAAGTATACACTGTTGGAAAGAGGAGATTCATAGCCTTCTAATGATATCTGGAGTGTTGTTGTACTCCAAATATTAAGCGAAATATGTCACATTATATAATGACTGTCACCGAGTCATCATTTTGAGAAAAAGGCCTTCAAAGTTTCCTCTTCTCTGGAATCCATCGATCTGATTGATTATTAGCAGAGCAAATGATCAAAATACTACGGAGGGAAGATATTTTCGTTTGGATAACTGGTCTTGGGGAAGCTCGTGTGTGTGTGTGTGTGTGTGTGTGTGTGTGTGTGTGTGTGTGTGTGTGTGTGTGTGTGTGTGTGTGTAGGGTTGGAGGGTTACTTTGTAAATGTAATCAGTTACTGATTACTGAATACATGGCTCTGAAAGTAATCTTAAAAAAGTACTCTTATTACTTTTAGAATACTTTTGGAGTACTTTATTTTTCCATCAGAGATGGTATGTTTTGGTGTACAGGAGACACAAACAGCAAAAGGAAACTGAACATGTTTTTACTGTTTTAATGGCTTATCAAGAGCACAACTTAAACATAACATCTGAAACGATGCAACAACATAATAAACTTTTGGGGGATGCAGCTTAAGATGTGAGGAGTAAGGGACACGGCTTAGAACGGGCGTGTCGCATTATGTCCTGCCACCAGCCTTGATCTATGTATTCATGTCTGTGACACTCACAGTATCTGCTGCCCACAGCTGTTTTATAGAAGGAAAACCTCCTTCACTTCATGAAATCTCTGCAGCGCAAGGAGGCAGTGGGAGGGTTGACTCAGCCTCTGAGAAGACAAGCGCGCAGTGCCTTTCACGCACCGCCTTTCACGCACCGCCTTCACTGTGTTTACCTTCAGAATCATTAGAAAGGCCAAGAGCGACCGCAGGCTGATGTGTTTTAACCACACACACCTCTAAACACACACACGATTTAAACGCAGACTTCTGTTCCTCCATGTTTCGTTGTTATCGTTTCACTGAGCGGACCCGCCCCCTTTTTTTCCAAACGCTCCCTTTTTTGGTCCATCTGCAGCGGTAATAGGTTTTGTGCGCTGTGATGATTCGGCTGTACCTTTAGTAATGAATATTAAATGCTGTGAGGAAATCTTTCCACCGATAATTCCAATAAGTAATCCAAAATGTATTCACTTCAGGTTTACGAAAGTAACTGCAATCAGATTACTCGTTTTTGAAATGTAGCGCGAGCTGAATACAGTTACTTGATTTGTGTATTCTGATTACGTAATGCCGTTACATGTATTCCGTTACAACCCAACCCTGTGTGTGTGTGTGTGTGTGTGTGTGTGTGTGTGTGTGTGTGTGTGTGTGTGTGTATTTATCATCTGAATTTGCCGAAACAAGTTTAATATTCTGAAAGCCAAGACTTTGTTTATTTGAAATCAGATGAAAACAAACTGTAACGGACCCTGCCGTGTTATCTATGATTTCCATACGCCTTACATTCATAATTTCAGCCGGAAGGAGGGGAGGGCGGCGCTGTGGAAGAGCAGATTGCGAGTGAGAGCTGTCTTCTTCCCTTTACAGCTTCAAAAATGTATTTATCGTGTGATTTTGGAAATAAAAGTTTAATATTCTGAAAGCCAAGACTTTGTTTATTTAAAATCAAACAAAACACCCAAACCCCGAAAAACTTGTTTTTTACACAAATCCACGTTTATTTTGAAATGAGCCGTTGCGACTTCCGAATGATTTCAATAGAGCGGGTCACACATAGAGTCTGCGTTGTGTCAGTGGGGGTCCGGGCCTTGTTTAAGAGGCCGGTAGCGGAGGGGAAGAAACTGTTCAGGTGGCGAGAGGTTTTGGTCCTGATGGAGCGCAGCCTTCTGCCAGAGGGGAGGGGGGTGAACAGTTTGAGTCCAGGGTTGCAGGGGTCGGCCACTATCTCCCCTGCCCGCCTCAGGGTCCTGAAAGTGTGCAGGTCGTGGAGGGATGGCAGATTACAGTTGGTCACCTTCACTGCAGAGCGGATGACACGCTGCAGCCTGCCCTTATCCTTGGCTGTGGCTGCAGCATACCAGATGGTGATGGAGGAGGTGAGGATGGACTCCATGATGGAGGTGTAGAAGTTCACCATCATCGTCTTTGGCAGGTTGAAGTTCTTCAGCTGCCTCAGGAAGAACATCCTCTGCTGGGCTTTTTTGATGTTCTGCTCCCATTTCACAGCAGTTACTGGGGAGTCACACAGAGTGATGGGGGCTGGTGGGGCTGCGTTCTTCCTGAAGTCCACAACCATCTCCACTGTCTTGAGAGCGTTGAGCTCCAGGTGGTTGTCCCTACACCAGGTCACCAGATGGTCCATCTCCCACCTGTCCCCACCAGAGATGAGTCCGATGAGGGTGCTGTCGTCTGCGAACTTCAGGAGCTTGACAGACTGGTGAATGGAGGTGCAGCTGTTGGTGTACAGGGAGAAGAGCAGAGGGGAAAGAACGCAGCCTTGAGGGGAACCGGTGCTGATTGTCCAGGGGTCAGAGACGTGTTTCCCCAGGCTCACGTGCTGCTTCCTGTCAGACAGGAAGTCTGTGATCCACCTGCAGGTGGAGTCGGGCACGTGCAGCTGGGAGAGCTTGTCTTGCAGCAGGGCCGGGATGATCGTGTTGAAGGCGGAGCTGAAGTCCACAAACAGGATCCTGGCGTAGGTTCCTGCTGTGTCCAGGTGCTGGAGGAGGAAGTGAAGGGCCATGTTGACAGTGTTGTCCACAGACCTGTTGGCTCTGTAGGTGAACTGCAGGGGGTCGACGAGGGGGTTTGTGATGGATTTTAGGTGGGACAGGACAAGGCGCTCAAAGGACTTCATAACCACAGAGGTCAGGGCGACGGGTCTCTTGTAACTTAATCCTGTGATCCTTGTTTTCTTGGGAACCGGGATGATGGTGGAGGTTTTGAAGCATGCTGGGACGTGGCATGTCTCCAGTGAGGTGTTGAAGATGTCTGTAAATACCAGAGACAGCTTATCGGCACAGAGCTTCAGGGTGGAGGGGGAGACAATAGAGGTTTCGCAATACTCTAATTTCCAATCCTCGACTCCTCGGTCCTCCGGTAGTGACCCGGAAATGGATTTCAGCGCGCCATGTTGAAGGACAACTCATTTCTCTAAATGCACACCGAGGCTCTCTGGAGGAGCTATAAACGAGGATACACTGATGGGTCTTCCACAGCTCCTCCGCGGATGCATTTCCGGGAACGGTGGAGGCGTGACGCACGGCCGGACAGTGCGTATGCGGCGGACAGACGGGTCTCAGTTGGTTTGGTGTCCTATGCTTACTTCTGTAAATACAACTTTTGGCCCGTAATTTCAATTCCCCATTTCAGCGACCAGAGAGAGGGGGGGGGGGGGGGGGGAATAAGTTTCGAGGATAGGAGTCGAGGAGGGGAAATTAGAGTATTGAGAAACCTCTCTTGTCAGGGCCAGCGCTTTTCTGCTATTGAGTTTCCTAAAAAGTCTGTTTACATCCCTTTCATTGAATTGAGAGAGAATTGTATGTGTTGGGGGAGGTCAGTGGTGTAGGAGAGTGGGACACTGAGAAGCTGTTTACACGAGAATGCAAACGGCTATATCCGCTACTTTTCTCTTTCGTATAGCCCGTTCGTTCACACGAGGCCTTAACGGAAACGGACCCCGCAAACGATAACGGGTCCCAAGATGGATAGGTCTGCAAACGGAACACTCTGGGGGGCCAAACGGCTCTGTGTGTACGCCCTATACGATCTTTTCCTGATAACGATGAAGCCATAGCCCCGCCTCTCCCCACCTCTGCTGCTCACTGCTGTAGCATGGTCAGTAGCTACTGTCAGTAGCTACTGCTACTGCTACTGCTACTGACCATGCTACAGATGTGCAAAATCTACAGCTCCTCTACCACAACCATCAGCAACAAGTGGACATGGAGAATGACATGAACTACATGTTGCTAAATCCACCGCGGGGCATAAACAGAAGGGCAACCATGCTCGGGGGTCTTCTTCGCTTATTTTAGTGTATTTTGTTGCAGAAGTACAGCGTTTGTGTGCAAATGGGGTGAAGGTGTGAGACTGAAACTGTTGGGAGGTATCATGGGGGATGGTGTCAGGACTGAACTCATCAAATCTACAGTAGAACTGATTCAGATCGTTTGCAAGGTGTCGGTCGTTCATGGAGAGTGAGGCTTTTGGCTTGTAGTTTGTGATCTATCTTAAGGCCCTGACACACCAAACTGACACCAAAGAACACGTCCCGACGGACCCGATTGTTGTCGCCTCGCGTCTCCTGCGTCTTGGCCAAACAGTCACACTGGAACACGCCGCAAAGACTTCAGCCGACGGCCAAGTAGCACGTACGCGCATGCATGAGTGGCAATAACTGTCCTTACAAGCAAGCGGCGGTAGTGTGTATTTTTAATTCAAAAGAGGCAACCGGAAGACAGACTCCGTGATATATACAAACAACAAATAGCGTGCTTTCCATTTTCACTCTCGTCCATCACAGACTGTTTCACAGACTGTTTCACATAACGACTTATAATCGAAAACATGTTTAGTGCAGTACTGGAAAATGAAAAATAATATACGTCTGTGCGTGCCTTCTTCACTTCCGTTTCGCTTCTCATGCACTGATTCGCTAAGCTGAACAGCCAATCATGAGTGATTTATTTTTGCCGACAGCCTCCCGATTCAACAGTTGAAGCGGAAGTTGTCGGCACGGCCGAAAAGACACAACGGTGCTGGACACACCAATCTGAGTAGGGTGACAGGACGCTCATCGACGGCCAAATATCTATCGACGGCCAAAATCGGACACGCCAGACAGAAGCAGAGTCGTTTGCTGAGAGCTGGTGTTGGAGTTTCTCAGAGTATTGTCGTTTAGCATCTCTCACCGCCTTGTTAAAGACATACTTCGACTCTCTAAAACGTGCCTTACCGCCACTCCTAAACGCCTCCTCCTTTTGCAATCTTAGCTGTTTCAGTTTAGGTGTGAACCAGGGCTTGTTGTTGTTGAAACTCACAGCTGTCCTCACAGAAGCTGATGTATGACGTCACAGCCTCTGTATATTCATCCAGACTTTGAGTAGCAGTCCTAAACAAGTCCCAGTCAGTACAGTCAAAACACGCCTGAAGTTCCTCCATAGCTTTACTGCTCCACTGCCTGAATGTCCTCACTACAGGTTTACACAGTTTGAGTTTCTGCCTGTATGCAGGAATCAGGAGGACCATGGTGTAGTCAGAGTGGCCCAATGCAGCGCGGGGGACGGTGTGATAGGCTCCCTTGATGGTGGTGTAACAGTGATCCAAAATATTCCCCTCTCTGGTGGGGCATTTAATAAACTGTTTGTATTTTGGGAGTTCGTGGCTGAGGTTGCCTTTGTTAAAGTCACCAAAAACAACAACTAGGCAGTCCGAATAAGTACTCTCCACACACAGTCTCTGGTCGGCGAGTGTGCGCTGCGCCTCCTGCACCTTCACATGCGGTGGGATGTAAACACCGGCCAGTATGAATGAGGAGAACTCTCGGGGGGAATCGAAGGGTTTGCTGTTGATGATAAGAGTTTCCAGAGTGGGAGAACAGTGCTGCAGAATCACTGTCACATCGTTGCACCAGCCACTGTTAGTGTAAAAACATATTCCTCCAACTTTTGATTTGCCAGAGAGCTCCGTGTCACGACCCGCTCTGAACAGTCGGAAGCCTCCCAGCTGCAGTGCCAAGTCCCGAATCGATCCACACAGCCTGGTCTCAGTGAAGCACAAAACACAAGATGAAGAAAAGTCTCTGTTTCTATTAACCAGTAGCTGAAGCTCGTCCAGTTTATTGCTTATGGAACGCACGTTGGAGATAAATATTCAGGGTAGCGGCATGCGAAGCCCGCGGCTCTGGAGGCGCACGAGTGTCCCGGCCCGTTTCCCTCTCCCGTGGCGTTTCAGTGCTCGGATGCACGTGAGGGTACCTTTTACAAGAATGTCCAATGATTCCACGGAAGAACAGAGAAAAGTGGGAAAGTAATCCCCTGAAGTTGTTTCTCTAATGTTTAGGAGCTCTTCCCTGTTGAAATAGTTCGGTGCACTGTGTGTAAACACTGAATTAACGCACAAAACAAGACAAAACAGAGCGCACAAAAAAAACACCGAAGCAGCCATCTGCGGTGCCATCTTAGTTGTGCCAGAAGGCAATACATCACAATTAGTCATGTTTTTGTAGATTCCTAAAATGATACTTCTGATTGTATGTCCAAATTCAATATGTTTTATTTATTAAAATATGAAGGAATGTTCCACTTTAAAAAGCTTTGTAAAATTCTAAGAAGAAGTCCATTTAGATATTTGTTGTTCTTCCTCTTAGAAAATATTTTAAGGCTTTAACAGTATTCATAGGATTTGGATAGAACATTATGTCAACACATTTCATCAATTGGTAACAAAATAATGGTTTTAAAGGTATATGGTTATGTTTTTTCAAATCAAATTAGTAAAATATATATCTTTTCGCAGTTTTTTAGCAAAATTGTCAAATCCCAACATTACATGTTGTAATATTTGGAGCTTATGAGACTTGTAACAGTTTTGTAATACAGTGCAATATCTATAGGAGTTTGTAAAGGATTAAGTATTTGCACACTGCTGCATGCTCTAAACCTTTAAAAAGATCCCAGAGGGAATCACACTGATAACGGGGAAATCAAAGGTGTTCTAAAATGTGGAAATCATCAGCTCATGAGCAGTTTAACCTGGATAATTCGATCATGGAGCCAGCTCTGATGAAATAAAGGCATTGGACCATTTCCATTCCATTTGGAATTATCTTAAGCCATTTAATTTGTAATGGAGATGGAGGATACAAATAAAAACCCTCTTTTAATGTTCCCACATGTACATGTCCACAGCACATAACACACAGTGAGATTTAGTCTCTGCATTTAGATCAGTCTAGTATTATTGAATTCAAATTCAAGGGCTTTAGATATCATATGCACATTATCTACAGTGTAGTTGTTGGCAATGAAAAGTCCAAGGCCCAGACGACAGCGCAACATAAAATATACTCAAGAAATAAAGAAGTGAAATTGTGCAGGAAAAGAGTGCAAGGGGAGCAGTGTATGGACCCAGTGCCTTGCTCGAGGGTATCTCAGTAGTGTCCATGAAGTGAACTGGAAACACTCAAAGTACCAATCAGCAATCTATTCTCAGCCCACTCAGGGACAACTGGTGACCCTCTCTGGTTCCCAAGATAAGTTCCTACAAACAGAGCTACTGTTGCCCAATACCAATGCAAACCAATGGGTGATGTCACAGCTAGATCCATCTTTAGGTACAGTTTAGGGAGTTACCAGGTCTAAATGCCACATCTGTTTTCAAAGAACATAAAATGCCCATAAGTATTTATCGTATTATAAGTATTGAGTCTTCGTTAAGCACAAACTCCCTGGACCAATGAAAATGAAGCCCAATGATGAAACCAAATGATCAGTAAAATAAGTGCATGTGGTAAGGTATATACAAACAGTATGTTCGAATAACATGGATCCTCATTAGATAGTGTTTTTTTTAGACATTTAAGCTGTAAATGCTAAATGCTTTAGGTCACATACATACTTTCATGGAAAGGCAGCATGGCCCACCAAATCTGGTGGGCCAAATGGCTTGTAAGTAAATAGGTTAAATTATTTGATTATTAAAATGATGTATAAAATGTTGATGACAAGGACTGTATGCTGTCTCCTAAAGATATGTAGATTGATTCTGTGTTTTAATAAATGTGTTGGATATAAATAGTATTATATTGACACACAACTACAGGCCAATTATACTACTAGACCAGCACATAGACAACATTATACAGAGGGTCATCACTGCGGCTCTCTGCTAAGTGTCTAAAGATTGATGGCATTTGATACACAGTCCAGCATAGAGGGCAGAACAGGGCAAACGACAAAGTAAATACTAGTATTATACTTGTCATCAATCACGATTGTCACAGGTTAATATTGTTAATAACTCGATAACATTCTTTGACAGCATTAATCAAAACCTATAACTGATGATTCCTGGGGCTAATGGTTGGCTCTTTTTTTTCTCTTCCTCTGTTTTCAGAACTCGGGTATTGAGAAGGCCTTCCTATTCGATGTGGTCAGTAAGATTTACATTGCCACAGACAGCAGTCCAGTGGACATGCAGACATATGAGCTGTGTTGTGACATGATCGATGTGGTCATTGACATCTCCTGCATCTACGGGTAAGCCACCAGACTCTCAATAAACCATAACGACTTCTGTATTGTCACAAAACTAAACTCTGTCCTTGTTGCAGCTCTATCAGAAATATTGGTATTCAGCAAGCAATTTAAGTAATGGATGGTTAATATTTCAACAAGTGTTTAGTAGGCTATTGGAGAAGTTGTTCTTGGTCTTCACTAACATTTAATGTTGGTCATTATGTACTTTAATACAAAGTGAAAACTAAAATCCTTTTCGGAACAGCACATACTATGTTATATTTCAGTGTAACAACTAAAGACTATACAACTATGGTATTTGTTTTATTAGAAAAAAACTGGATATAAAAATAACAGACTTCTGCTGTACATAATAAGGGACTTTCAATACATTATGCTGAGGAACATTAGGACCCAGCTTCAAAATGCGATGATCGACGGTATCAAACGCTTTGGACAGGTCAATAAATAGAGCTGCACAACTCTGCTTATTATCTAAAATACTCGCCACATCATTCACCACTTTCATTGTGGCAGTGATGGTGCTTTGTTGCTTTCTGAAGCCTGACTGATGTTTAGACAGGATGTAATTTGCACATAAAAACACCTTTACCTGTTCACTCACTAGGCGTTCAAGAACCTTAGCCAGAACTGATCATTTAGAGATGGGCCTATAATTATTTAATAAAGTGGCCTCCCCACCTTTTAGTAAAGGCAGGACATACGCTGACTTCCACAATTTTGGAATTGTGTTTGAGCTGAGGGACAGGTTAAAAAGAGTAGTGAGAGGTGGAGCAATAACATCTGCAGCTATCTTTAAAAAGAAAGGTTCTACGTTGTCCGGGCTGGCCGGTTAAAGGCGGGATCTGAAATGACAGGAGAGTTAAGATGAGCCAAACCACACATACAACAATAGATGTGTCTAACTTGTGTCAGACTAGACTGGTCGGCACAAGGCCACAAGCGCTCAGCTGGGGGCTGTTGCTCTGAGCAGCGGTTAGTTACTCTGCTCCAAACATCCTGCATGTCTGCTGCAACTCTCACTACTTTTAAATCCAGACTGAATACTTTTCTTTTTGTCGCTGCTTTTGATTAAAGTATTCATATCTATCACTGCACTGTAACTATTATTCATGTATTTCACATTTCATTTTATGTTTTATGTTTATTTAATTATCTTAGCCTTTTAATGACTGTTTAAATGCAATTTCACAATGTGTTTCCGCTGCACTATTTCTTAATGCTCGTAATGACTGTCATTTTTGCGAAGCACTTTGAATTGCCTTGAAATAGGAACGGTTGAAAGGTGATGTATAAATAAACCTTGCCTTGCCTTGTCTGAGTACAGAGCGCATTCCAGAATTTTATATTCAAAGGCGAAATTACACATTTGCAGTTGGTCTAAGGGGCTTTACACATGCCATCTGTGCAAGTCATGGGTGTGCTTCGACAATAATATCACTACAGACATCGCTCTGCGATTATGCAGTCTTAATTTTCTCAAATTTTTATTTCAATAACATATCAATGGACATGCCTTGATGATGTCATTCATTATAAAACCTTCTTGATTCGTTTTTTTCAAGCCCAATAATAAACACACGTACTAATCAACCAGAAATTTCCCATTTGTCCCAATTTAACCTATTTACATTAATTTGAGTGAGCCTGGCATCTGTGTGTTGCTTGGCACACTGCTGAAGAACTCCAGTGATCGGTGGAGGAATACATATTTCTTATAAAACTGTAAGCAGAAATCCTGAAATTGGAAAAGTTCTGTTTGTATCCAAGGAATTATACCAAAGACTGCATCCACCACAATGCACTCTAGTACAGAGTTATAAGATGGTAGATAGTAAAGGTTTTTCATCTTATCAAATATACTTAACATTTATTCAATTTTCAATTGTTCAAAACAAGTAGAAGCATAATAAAGCATTGATTAAGATCTTTCTAAGACAGTGTTGCCTTGAGATGTGTGAGTAGCAGCAGTTGTATTGTCCTCAAGGTGAAGCCTGCTCGTTGCTCCAGGGTTAGACACAGAACAGTGAGCTGGCAAACTGAGTAGAGTTATGCAGAGATAAATGTGAAGTAAAGCCCAGAGCACGCTCTCTGTACTCCTGATTCCCCAGCAGATACTCCTGCTGGGAGCATAATTAAAGAATGAATGTGGAGCAGATTGGAGTGGATACTGCTGGGATATAATTAGGTCCTCATCTGAAACCGTGAACAGCTTTCATCATGTCAAAAACATTCTGCTGTGTCATACTTCTATGATGGGGGGTCATCCTAGCCCCAGTGCAGGGGGAAAACAGTCATCTATAGAGATAAAGTTTGTGTGTACCTCACGTTCCTCATCTCAAGGGGGCATCTCTGTTGCTCATCATGCAATCTCTCATTAACATGTTTACGAAGCCATGGCTTCAAGTTGTGATTAAATTATTGGTGCAAAGAACTGGAAACACAAGTACACAGGCAATTTTAACTGATGTCCGATACTGATTTATTGGACGTCACAGCCAATCAGGTGACATATGCTAAGACTCAGTATTATTGTTGTTATTATATCTTTATTGAACATGACCATGCATAAAAATACATTAATCTCAAAGAGGAGAAATGCTATATTCAAGATTATAGCTAAAAGCTCATTTCCATCTGCAGTCCCTGTGCAGGTATAACAATTAAAACAAATGTTTTTGATGGTTCTATTGTTAATGAGTTCCTAATACAGTATGTTTAGATTTAAATATGTTATATTTCAGTTTTCAACCAATGTTTTTGGAAAGTCAAAATAGTATCCAAGATCATACCTAGATAGTATACGTTGTTTTGTTTGTTTAAGCTGTGGATACACGGTTTGTTTTTGTTATTAGTAAAATACATAGTCACAGTTTGTTTTTGTGTGAAAAGTAAGACACAAAATCACTGCCATTGAGACAACTTTTTACAGCATTACTGAGAGCTGAGTGGTAACCACCAATTTTCCCCTGAGTGTAGATGACCGTGTGGTCAGAATACATCTGCATTATGCAGAGTGAAGCAGCCCCCCCAGGGCCATGTGCCTGTGCTTGGGAAGGGAGGAGAGAGAGGAGAAGTAAAGTCAATAACAGCTAAGGGCCAAATAAATACATTCCCTGTCACAGGGCATGTAAATACAAGTTTTTTCTGGAGCTTCAACTGTTGCAGCACTTCAGTGGTGTTGTTTACACATTGATTTTATGCATTCACATAAATAACATGAGCCAACTGGGAGCATAACTGTCATATCACATGCTGTATCTAAACTCACATTAATTAATTAATTCAGCATGATTAAAAAAAAAGAAGATATTTTTGAAATAAATATAAAAAACAAAAATGCCGTAAGACCAGTACCGCCCACCCCTACCTCCAAACAGGGTGAGCAGTAAGCAATGTTGTCAGGAAGAAAAAAAGAGGGATTCAATTACACATAATTATGGAAATGCATTGTATATATCAAACATAACACATATTCAACCCACAGCAGGTTGTGGGATGTTTTCTATGTAGCTCCAGACCGGCATTTGACAAAGAGATGTGGTTTTCTTTTGAGATTAAACATATTTCTTTCCAAAATCATGCATGAGGACATCTCTTTAAGCCACATGTATATGGGGGGGCTCTGCACTCCTCCATAAGAAAGCCATCCATCCATCTTCTCCCGCTTATCCGTGGTCGGGTCGCGGAGCTAGCAGTTCCAGCAGAGAGCCCCAAACTTTCTTTTCCCTGGCCACATCAACCAGCTCTGACTGGGGGATCTCAAGGCGCTCCCAGGCCAGCGAAGAGATATAATCCCTCCATCTGGTTCTAGGTCTACCCCTTGGTCTCTTCCCAGCTGGACGTGCCTGGAACACCTCCCTAGGGAGGCACCCAGGTGGCATCCTAACTAGGTGCCCGAACCACCTCAACTGGCTCCTTTCGACGCGAAGGAGGAGCGGTTCAACTCTGAGTCCCTCCCGGATGACCGAACTTCTCACCTTATCCCTAAGGGAGACACCAGCCACCCTGCGGAGAAAACCCATCTCGGCCGCTTGTACCCGCGATCTCGTTCTTTCGGTCATGACCCATCCTTCATGACCATAGGTGAGGGTAGGAACGAAAATGGCGCGGTAGACAGAGAGCTTTGCCTTCTGGCTCAGCTCCCTTTTCGTCACAACGGTGCGGTAAAGCGACTGCAGTACCGCTCCCGCTGCTCCGATTCTCCGACCCATCTCACGCTCCATTGTTCCCTCACTCGAGAACAAGACCCCGAGATACTTGAACTCCTTCACTTGGGGTAAGGACTCATTCCCTACTTGGAGTGGACAGTCCATCGGTTTCCTGCTGAGAACCATGGCCTCAGATTTGGAGGTGCTGATCCTCATCCCAGCCGCTTCACACTCGGTTGCGAACCGATCCAGTGAGTGCTGAAGGCCGCAGACCGATGAAGCTATCAGAACCACATCATTTGCAAAAAGCATTGGTGCAATCCTTAGTCCACCGAACTGCAGACCCCCTCCCCCACGACTACGCCTCGAAATCCGATCCATGTATATTACAAACAGGATTGGTGACAAAGCGCAGCCCTGGCGGAGGCCAACCCTCACCTGAAATGGGTCCGACTTACTGCCGAGGACCCGGACACAGCTCTCGCTTTGGGAGTACAGAGATTGGATGGCCCTGAGTAGAGACCCCCTCACCCCATACTCCCGCAGTGACTCCCTGGGAACCCGGTCATACGCCTTCTCCAAGTCTACAAAACACATGTAGACTGGATAAGCGTACTCCCAGGCCCCCTCCAGGATCCTTGCGAGAGTAAAAAGCTGATCCGTCGTTCCACGACCAGGACGGAATCCGCATTGTTCCTCCTCAATCTGAGGTTCGACAATCGGCCGGACCCTCCTTTCAAGTACCTTAGAGTAAACTTTCCCGGGGAGGCTGAGTAGTGTGATGCCTCTGTAATTGGCACACACCCTCTGATCCCCCTTTTTAAAAAGGGGAACCACCACCCCGGTCTGCCACTCCTTCGGTACTGTTTCCGACTTCCACGCAACGTTGATGAGACGTGTCAACCATGACAGTCCCTCAACACCCAGAGCCTTCAGCATTTCTGGGCGGATCTCATCCACCCCCGGGGCTTTGCCACTGTGAAGTTGTTTGACGACCTCAGTGACCTCCCCCCGGGAGATTGGTGTCGATCCCCCGTCATACTCCAGCTCTGCCTCTAACATAGAGGGCGGAGTTTTCGGGTTCAGGAGTTCCTCAAAGTGCTCCTTCCAACGCCCTAACACTCCATCAGTTGAGGTCAACAACGTCCCATCCTTACTGTACACAGCTTGGATGGTTCCCTGCTTCCCCCTCCTGAGGTGTCGGACAGTTTTCCAGAACAACTTTGGTGCCGCCCGAAAGTCTTTTTCCATGTCTTCTCCGAACTTCTCCCACACCCGCTGCTTTGCTTCGGCCACGGCTGAGGCTGCTGCCCTTCGGGCCTTTCGGTACCTTGCGACTGCCTCGGGAGTCCCCCGGGATAACAAATCCCTGAAGGCCTCCTTCTTCAGTCGGACGGCTTCCCTGACCACCGGTGTCCACCAGGAGGTTTGAGGGTTACCGCCCCTTGAGGCACCTAGGACCTTGAGACCAAAGCTCCCCGCCGCGGCTTTGGCAATAAAGGCTTTGAACACCGACCACTCTGGTTCAATGTCCCCAACCTCCACAGGAATGCCCAAAAAGCTCCGCCGGAGGTATGAGTTGAAGGCCCCCTGAACTTGGGCCTCCTCCAGACGTTCCCAGTTCACCCGAACTACACGTTTGGGCTTACCAGGTCTATCCAGAGGCTTCCCCCGCCACTCGACCCAACTCACCACCAGATGGTGATCAGTTGACAACTCCGCCCCTCTCTTTACCCGAGTGTCCAAAACATACGGCCTCAGGTCCGATGATACGATAACGAAATCGATCATGGACCTTCTGCCTAGGGTGCTCTGGTACCACGTACACTTATGAGCATCCTTATGTTCGAACATGGTGTTTGTTATGGCCAATCCATGAGTAGCACAGAAGTCCAGTAACAAAACACCACTCCGGTTCAGATCAGGGGGGCCGTTCCTCCCAATCACTCCCCTCCAAGTGTCTCCATCATTGCCCACATGTGCGTTGAAGTCTCCCAGCAAGATTAAAGAGTCCCCTTCAGGAGCCCCATACAGGACTCTTTCCAGGGTCTCCAAGAAGGCCGTATACTCTGAACTGCTGTTGGGTGCATAAGCACACACAACAGTCAGAGTTTTCCCCCCCATAACCCGCAGGCGTAGGGAGCGACCCTCTCGTCCACTGGGGTAGACTCCAACAACGAAGCACCCAACCGGGGACTTGTGAGTATCCCCACACCCGCCCGGCGCCTCACACCTTGAGCAACTCCGGAGAAGAATAGAGTCCAACCCTTATCCAGAAGTAAGGTTCCAGAGCCGACGCTGTGCGTAGAGGTGAGCCCAACCAGATCCAACTGGTAACGCTCCACCTCCCGCACAAGCTCCGACTCCTTCCCCCCCAGAGAGTTGACGTTCCACGTTCCCAAAGCCAGCTTCTGTCGCCCGGGTCTGGTCCGTCGAGACCCTCTGCCTTCACTGCCACCCTTCTGGCAGCGCACCCGACCCCATCGCTGTTTCCCGTAGGTGGTGGGCCCGCGGGACGGAGAAGCGGAGGTGTTGCCCACGTCGCCTTTTCGGGCTGTGCCCGGCCGGGCTCCGTGGCAAGCCCGGCCACCAGACGCTCGCCGACGAGTCCTCCTTCTGGGCCTGGCTCCAGAAGGGGACCCCGGGTTTCCTCCGGGCCGGGTATCCTCACTTTGTGTGTTGTCTTGTCCATAAGAAAGCAATACATGTATATCTGGCAATCATCGCCAGTTTGATTGGGCACACTTAATTCCTTTTGTCAGAAGGGATGTCATAATAAGGCAAATAAATGTAGGTGTGCAGGGAAATGAAATGCTGGAAATCTCTTAGAGAGTCTCCTATACTGACCCTCAGTATGCTTTATTTGACCCTGAGTAATGCTTTTATATAATGCCGAACATATGCAAGTTGGCATCCGGCAGGTTCTACTGTATGTGCTAGGGAGCTGTACTATACATTTCTAACATAAAACTCTACATTTCCGTGTTCACACTGCTGGCCACTAGTATACTGTGGACAAGATACCTCTGCTGCTCTTAACAGCTTCAAAGAATATTTTCAATTTGAAAAGACAATAATAAATTTTTCTGAAATGTATAGATTGTCAGAACATTTCATCTTTCTGTGAATGCTTCCTCTACCGGACTTGCCAATGTTATCTTCCCGAACAAGTCCTGTCTGCATCTGAAAGCAGCATTGTTTGAGTAGCTTAGATCAAGACAAATAAATGTCACGTTAACTTCACCCCTCATTATTTCACTTGTTTACAAAATCAAAGGCAGCAGTAAGAGAACAAAGTAGACAGCACACTCTTTCTATCGGAGACGTTAATGACGTTGTCTTCGAGAGGTATGTTTCCAGATTTATCATATCATTGAAATATCTGCCTGTTGAAGTTTCCCAACCTCTGTCTAACCCCTAGATTCCACCGGGTCCGTCTGCGGTCCGTCTGCGGTCCGTCTGCGGTCCGTCTGCGGTCCGTCTGCGGTCCGTCTGTGGCGCGTTACGGCTGTGCCGCGGTTTTGGTCCGGGCTCCTCCGGCGTCATACCCTACGGGGCGCATTTCAGAAGCATTTCAGAAGCGGAGCGTCTTGCCTTCCGGCTCGCAGTTTTTGTTGATTTGGGCCTATTTCCTGGAAAGGCTACTTTGTACAGACAAAGTTAATAATAATAATATTCTAGTTATAAACGACATGAATCAAAGATGTGTTTCTGTATTTTAGTCGTAAAAAAAAATGCATTCATCATCATAATTATTCTATAATTTACACAGTGCCTGTAAACCGGAGGAGAACGCTGGCATTTCTCCTCCTACTTGAAAGACTACGGAGGGATAGGGTCTGCAACATTTGTTTGTGTGTGTGTGTATATATGCTATATATGCTCTGAACGTTCCTGGCTGCCCGACATTACCTTACGGCTGCGTCGCGTCGAAAAATAGACTTCAATCCTATTTCGAGCGGAGCCTAGCGGGGAGACGCTTCTGGGACGCTTCTGAGCCGTAACGCGGCGCGTTTGGTGGAATAGCACCCATTGACTAGAGTGGCCGCGATCCTTGCGGACGCCGTGGCGCAGCAGTTACGCGGCTGTAACGCGCCGCAGACGGACCCGGTGGAATCTAGGGGTAATAGTTCTCAGCACACAGCACAAAAACCCTGCAAACAAAACCCAATTTTATATCAGAAATACAGAATATAGGTAATAAACCTTCTACTTTCTGCAATGGATCCTTTTGGCAAGAGGCAAAGGTGCAGCAAATGCACACAGTTCTGTTCCTACCACATCAGGAATCAAATTGTAGGGTTTGACGTCCTTCACATATTTGTAGATACCAAACGTCTTTGTGGTTGTACATGTTGGGCCACGTGCTACCTTAAGGGACACATGGACATACAGTATGATAACATTTGCATCATGGGAAAACTGATACCGAAAGTGAAATTTGTGCTTAAATTGAGCTCAGGGTACTGACCAAAAGAAAGACATTATGGAATGATAGACCATAGTACCAAAGCATCCTCAACAAGGAAGGAAGGAAAAGCACTCCCGGTCTCAAATTGATACATTTGTGACATCTAAAGATGTAGCGATTCATTTCAGACAGTTTGAAACGCGAGGGCCGTGATTGGTACGTAATCTGCCCTCGCTCAAGGGAAAACCTCCAGTTTGACTTGAGACCGCCCCCGTGATAGATAAATGTAATTATAATGAAGCCAGCTGCAATGGATCATTGATCCACCAGGGGGTGCAGTGGGGTTCCACACTGGAGCTCATGTGAAATAAAGTCAGATACAGTACGCTGGATGTACAGCGGAACTTTGTTAAGATCCATATGTCACGGATTTCATACTCTGTGCTAAATAAGAGACATGTAATCATTTACAAAACATCACCATGTTGTTATTTAACAAAATAATGTTGTTTAGTCGAAAAAAACGAACAGGAGGAAATGCAGCCCGGTTCTCGATTTTTAATCCTAATTTAATCGTCATCTTCACCACGATCATTTATGTTTATGTTCGCCGAATTGACATGAAATCACACATATGAATATACTGTATTCAACTTCATTAAAACGTTATTAACGTGCCTAAACTCAGTAATTCACTAAAAATATTTATATTTTAATGGAGCCTCGTCGGCTGATCAGGATCCCAAAGCGTGGCGGAGGGATCCTAATCTGCATGACGGGTACTATTTTCCCCATAAGGAACAAGTCGCTGCAAATTATCCCGCTTATTACACGGCCACATTCTCAACAAAGTAACGACATGACTCCCAGTATTAATTGAAATGCTTTTATTGATTTAGAAAATGTTTTTATTGATTTAAAAAATAGTTGTATGTATTGATTTAAATTGACATGCATCCGCTAAGAAAAATAGTCCGTTGTTACTGTTTTTTAAACAGTCTGAATGAAACGGCAGCTCTCAGCTGTGTATTTACACAACTAATGGCCCATCAACCACAGCTCTCTCCCCCCCTCCCCCCCTGATCTTTCTTCTCCAGCAGCTAAATTAACAATAGGTTACTCTGAGTGACCATAGACTGTATGTGACAAGCTTACAGTTAGTGACGTAACAAAACCATAAAAGCTGGTGGGTTGAAAGCAATACGGGAGGTAAAAATAACTAGAATAATTGTGATTTATTTATTGTGGCTTTTATGTTTTTAGGTATAAAATGTTATGTAATTCAGGCTTATAGTTCACCCTTCTCTAAAAGCCTTCAACAATGACAATATTCATTGTAATTTAATAAATCCTTCCAACACACATTGTAAAAAATAGCCTACTGTAAGTTAAGAAATCATTTCAATATGTACATCTTCTGATGTAACAACAATAACATTATAAATAGTAACACAGCTGAACATGGTATTGCACATTTAGCTTTGAGTGTTACTGACCTGAGATGTTTTTATTACATGAATTAAGGTGACTGAGGCTTTTTAACATACAGGGATGCAAACTCATCAGGTATGAAAAAGGTGACAAGGATCCGAGCCCCCGGCTCCCCCACCCCACGGAATGACAGAGGATTTTAGCAGAACTAAAGCAGCAGTGTTAATAATAACAGAAACGCCAAAGAGTCACATCTAATAGAAATATATAAAAGCATTTATTTTAAATTGTGGAGCAGTCAGTTTATAATTTTGGCAGCACTGTTGAGCATTTTGAAAATGTATTTTCGTGCCTCTGTGCAAGGCTCAAGTCTTTTTATCTTTATAGCCACATGGTGTAAAGTCACTAAGTTCATAAACTCAACAAGTACTATACTTGGGCACAATTTTGAGATACTTGTACTTTATTTAAGTATTTCAAAGTTTTGCTACTTTGTTCTTCTACTCCACTACAGTTCAGAGGTACATGGTGTACTTTGACTCCACTACATGTATTTAATACCTTTAGTTACTTCACAGATCTGGATTAGTTAAGTGACATATAATCAAGTGTTAAATCAGACTTTAGTTCCACCTGGAGCAAATCCACAAGCTACCCTGCAGTATACAAAGTCATTCAAACTAGCTGCACCTTTACCAGCTTTGAGAACACTTTCATGATCAATCATTATAAAACATATCATATCTATTATTCTGAAATGGACCAATCTGCACAATGACTACTTTTACTTTCGCTACTTTCACTATATTTTGATGATAATACTTTTCTACTTTTACTTGAGGAACATTTTAAATGCAGGACTTTTACTGTAACAGAGTATTCCTACACTCTGGGACTATTACTTTTACTCTAGTACAAGATCTGTGTGCTTCTACTTTTACTCAAGTACAAGACCTGAGTGCTTCTACTTTTACAGAAGTACAAGATTTGAGTACTTCTACTTTTACTCTAGTACAAGATCTGTGTGCTTCTACTTTTACTCAAGTACAAGATTTGAGTACTTCTACTTTTACTCTAGTACAAGATCTGTGTGTTTCTACTTTTACTCAAGTACAATATCTGAGTACTTCTACTTTTACTCAAGTACAAGATCTGTGTGCTTCTACTTTTACTCAAGTACAAGATTTGAGTACTTCTACTTTTACTCTAGTACAAGATCTGTGTGTTTTTACTTTTACTCAAGTACAAGACCTGAGTACTTCTACTTTTACTCAAGTACAAGATCTGAGTACTTCTACTTTTACTCAAGTACAATATATATATACTTATACCACCTCTGTGTATAGCCTATGAAAAAAACTATTAGAAATAGAAGGCTAAAGCTAACGTTAGCAGATAGTGACAATGTATGCTAGCTAGCTAGCTCAACGATTCCTTAAATAATATTGCCACAGAAAAACTTTTCAGTTCACATCACGCTCTGCCGCTCCGACAGGGAGCTCTGCTCTGAACAGCTGAACGGCCCATTCTAACAGCTGTTCACCAGCGGTCCAGTCTGTGCCACAGTGACTCCGGATGCACAGTTAATATTAACGAACGCACCCGTAGGTAATGTAGCTGCTGATGCTAGACCATCATCTCGGAGCAGCAGAGCCTTATTATACATCCATGAGCAGAGCCGACAGGCAGGAAGACTCGAGCACACATCTCGTACTTCATTATAATATATAAAAAAAGAACACCATGCGTGTCATGATGGCACATAACAGCTCACGGCCGCAGATTACTCCGGGTCCCAGCCCCCCCATACCCCAAAAATATTTGTATTGCAGATCTACATGAATCACACATACAACTTATTTTGGATTCAAAACGGCGAATTTCGCCTAAAGGTGACAAGTTTGCATCACTGAACATAGACAGAGCAAAACTGAAATATAACATCTGAGATGTAACAACATAATACACTTTTCGGGGATGCTTGGGATTTGAGGAGTGAGGGACACGGCTTAGAACGGGCGTGTCGCCTGGCAGGACAGGAGAGTGTGTGCACCAGTCTGCCTTGATCTATGAATTCATGTCCGTGACACTCACTGCTGCCCACAGCTGTTTTATAGAAGGAAATTCCTTCACTTCATGAAAGTGTTTTAACCACCCACACCTCTACACAGTACACACACATGACGGGTGTTATTTCCCCCATAAGGAACAAGTCGCTGCAAATTATCCCGCTTATTACACGGCCACATTCTCAACAAAGTAACGACATGACTCCCAATATTAATTGAAATGCTTTTATGGATTTAGAAAATGTTTTTATTGATTTAAAAATTGTTGTATGTATTGATTTAAAAAATAGATGTATTGATTTAAATTGACATCCATCCGCTAAGAAAAATAGTCCGTTGTTACAGTTTTTTAAACAGTCTGAATGAAACGGCAGCTCTCAGCTGTGTATTTACACAACTAATGGCCCATCAACCACAGCTCTCTCCCCCCCTCCCCCCTTGATCTTTCTTCTCCAGCAGCTAAATTAAGGGTAGGTTACTCTGAGTGACAAGCTTACAATTAGACACAACACTGTCATTGCAAGTGACCCTCAGTTAGTTGACTTTTATGTTCAACTGCTAAATTCGTTACTGATAAAAAAGGGCTTCTACTGTACCTAATTACCTTAACACTAGAACCGCCAGAGGTTTTTGTATAGGCCTACCTAAACCCGTCAAATCCCGCTATCAGAATGCAATTTTTAACAACATAGGGTGCTACATAACACAGGAAAAGTCACGGACTGGGAGACTTTAATATTTTATTGAAAAAAAGTTACATTGCACACACACAACACACATCACACAAATTGACCCGATTGGCGGTTCTAGTGTTAAATAAACTCACTAATTAATGAAACCAGTTCAATATGCATTATTCTTATTCTTATCATTCTTTATGAGCGCAGAAATAGTCTTAAAATCAGATCTGTTTTTTAAATGAAATCTGACGGCAGGCAGTTAGCTCTGATCACCTATGATAAATGCGCCGCACCTAATCGCTGGCCATTCAGCCACAGACACTGTTCGAAATGGGGGGGAGCTAGGGGGAGCTTGGCTCCCTCGAAGAGGGAGGGAGCTCCCCTGAAGGCTGACTTTGAGATAAATAGGGGGAGCCCAAAACAATCGTGCATATTTGTGTCACACAGATTAGAAATGTTGAGTTTCTGTAAATAACAGTTCTTGAAATAAATAATATTTATTGTTCATTACAGTTTCTGAATATTTGTTTTATATTTGTGAATATGTCTGGGTGTTGCCATCTGTACGTGGCGGCTCTGCATTCTTACTTACGTTGCTATGGTTATGGCGGTGATGCCGGCGCGGTATTTGAAATGTTCATATTGATATTTTTTTAACTCCGGCTGTGTAATAAAAAAATATGGCAAAACGAAAACAGCCAAGCGTCCCAGCTTTTGGATTCACAAGCAAAGAAGCGAAGGAGTCTAAAAATGACAATGTGAACGGAAAAAAACTTTTAGTTGGCCGGCTGTAAGCGGCGTTAGGCTCGAGTTTGACAGCTCCACACCGAGGGAGAGTCCTGCCGATGCGGAGCCTGAAGAGGCTTCAACAACGGCCACATCCGCCGGCATAGTGACACCGTCTGTATTAGTAGAAGAGTGTTTTTATAGCAATTGATCGCATCCGCGCTGCTGCGCCAGTCAACAGAGCGTGCGTGTGACATATTTAGTCGCAGGATGTGCTCTGAAAAATAGGGCTCCCCGAAAGCAAATGGGTAATTCCAAAACTGACAGAGCTCCCTCTATACAAATCAAACTGTAGAAGGTGTGAAAGCACCTATTGTTTTAAATAATGGTCGGAATGTGACCTGTGAGCCTTTTGAATTACCGTGGGACAGCACATTCTAAACTAAAATGTTCAATCAATAAAGTAACATCTTATCTTATCTTAATAATATCTTCATATTAATAATAATAATAAATCATACAGTATGTGTCCGAAAGGGAGCAGGAGGAAGCAAACACAAAAATATACAAAAAATATACTGCATATTAAAGCAAACGATTGTAAAGGTAAAAGTATGAGCATAACAAATAAAGAAGTGTAATGTAAACATTTACATTATAATTATGATTATTTAATATATAAAGACTATATATTATTGAATTACAAGATTAGATATACTTTAGTTGATCTAAAATATTGATGTGTTCAAATGCTATTCAAAACACAACTGAAAGTCCATGAAACTTGTCTTTCTGTATTTGTGAATGAAGCGCCATCTTCTGGTTAAAACCTGAAATTGAAAATCTGGCAACGCCCTCTTGGAAAATAGTGGGAGGGCTTAGCATTCCTCTATACTGGTCTTTGGCAGGTCGTAGGCAGGAAGCTGTAAACTGGAGTCTGAAATTCAGTGCTCCATCTGTAGGCTGGATTATTGTAATTCAGGATGTCCCAACAATTCCCTTAAGACTCTCTAGTTGATCCAACATGCTGCAGTACATGGACTGACAGAACTAGGAGGCTAAGTCATTTTCCCCGTTTAAGCTGCTCTGCACTAGCACCTGGATAAATAAAGAAAGGAATTACAAATATTTCACCTCACCCAAAAAGCCCTTCATGGTCAGGCACCATCTTATTTTAAAAAGCACTCAGAATACGCTTGTTTGTGGTCCATAGGGTTACCACAAGTGGAATTTAGTGCCACAGCCTTCATATATCAATATGTTCCTCCAGTTTGGGTGTAACAGGAAGACACCCTCTCCAAACTTAAGGTTAAGTTTAAAGATGTCCTCTTTGATAATGATTAATAAGATAAAGTTAGGGCTGGCTCAGGTTTTCTTGGACCAGCCCTGACTGATGCTGATTTAGGCTTACATCTCCCTTTCTAGGCATTCGTGTCTGTTACTTGTTACTTACTCGACATCCAGGTTATCATTCCCAGAGTTCTTCTCTCTCGTCTTGCAGGTTGACACTTTTAATAGTTCCTTCTGGATCATTGACTTGACGTTCTATGATACTACTATTTTATGAATCATCATTCTTATAGTTGTTTTCATTGTTGTTATCATAATTGGTCAAATTATTTCAGCTGTTGTAGTTGCTATTCCTTGTATGACTGATATGTTATAGTTAGTGAGTAGCTTTGTATTGACATCCTCCTCGATGTACCTTTACATATATGTTTGCATTAGCACATTTTTGATGTTGTAATTTATGAAGTTGAATATTCTGTTCAAACAACCGGTGAGAGATCGTCACTTGTGCCTTGGGAAATTGTCCAATTTTACTTTATCGTTCAAAAATCATATTAAGTTGCTGAGAGTCTGTGCCTGCAATGCAGTGGCTGGCTAAGTTATTAAATACTCCTCTGGGATGCTGTAGGTAAAACAGAAATTTGTCATTTTGCAACTTTTTTTGTTGTTTGTGTGACGCAGGATTTATTTAATGTAAAAAATGTAACACGGCTCAAAAGAGGTCGTATAAACACTGATCTATTGAACTCATGTCCGTCCGTGGGGAGAGACAGGTTCTTCCACTTCCTCCTTTTCTAAAGCCAGTGGCAGAGGGAGAGAGGAAAAGAGATGCCTCGTTTATTTCCCCTGTGTTATTATCAGAAGTTACTGTAAACTTTTGAATAATGTAGTTCATCTACTTTTAGTAGTTTGTTTAAATGTTTTAATTATGTTGTTTTTGTTTGTAGAAGTGCATCATTCCTTGATTTATTGTAAAATGAATCTGAACTTTTTGATCTGTTATGATAATAAACTGAAGCAATTTCTAAATCAACCCAATTAAGTGAGTTTTAAATTGTCCTACTTAGTTTATAAGGAAATTATGAAGAGGAACGAATGAAATTATTTGAAAATGATATCTATGTAGGTGCTGACGCTGTTGACGGTCCTAGTGTTAACAGAAATTTAAATTAAATATGTGTAATGGCAAATGCCATATCTGATTTTCTTACCTGGAATTCTGCCTTTTTGAACATACTTTTTGATTGAGTCCTAGCTGTATTGTCTGCTGTTCTAGGGTTAATATGAATCTATAGGTTACTTACGTAACCCCAGTTCTCAGAGTAACATGAAGTGAGATGTCTCACTATGGGATACGCCTCAACGCGTATGCAAACAGAAGCATCAATCTCATTACGCCAATCCTGATTGGCTGGTGATCTTGACGTCTACGTCAGGGAATCCACCCACCCTATAAGTAGCTTGCGCTACGACGCAGCATCATTCAAAATAAGCACCTATTCTTGCTTCACCTTAGCAAGAAGGGCCGTCTGGTGAGACATCTCACTTCATGTTACTCTGAGAACTGGGGTTACGTAAGTAACCTATAGTTTTCATTCATAACACTCCGTTCGATGTCTCACTATGGGATATTGAAACTCCCATATTGCTAGACATGCTTATCTCGAAAATCACCAAAACAACCAGAACCAGTGACCTGGAAACAGGGAGGAGCCTGCGAGCCCCTTTCATAAAACGGCAGACCAAAGGATGTTGGCTAGCCGTCTTTCCCTCAAAGCCCACATGGCATGCAGCAATAGCAGCCAGGTACACTTTGATCGTAGAGAAAGCTCTGTGTTTATCAATTAGGTGCTGTAGAAATGATAAAATCACCCCGACAGGACATTGAAAAGAGATGTGTCCTTTTTGAAGGCACCACTCCTCAAACACCCTCCACTTACATTCATAGAGAGACCTGGTGGAGGAAGCTCTTGCACTCTGAATAGTGTTTATCACCTTCTGAGGGATCCCCACTGTATTCAGATTGTAACACTCACGGGCCAGGCCCATAGTGCCAAGCGCTCTGGGTGTGGGTGAAAGATCGTCCCCCCCGCCTGAGACAGTATGTCCCTGCGTAGTGGGAGCTGCCACGGCTGCCCGCACAGCAGCAGATATATCTCCGCCAGCCAGTACATTGCAGGCCAGCACGAAGCTCAGGATCAGTGTGTGGCGTTATTCTCTCACTCTGGCCAGAGTTGGGGGTATCAGAGCCAGGGGTGGGAACGCGTACAGAAGGACCGGAGGCCAAACGTGCGCGAGCGCGTCCACGCCTAACGGTGCGTTTAAATCGCGCATTGAAAAGAACAGCTGACATTGAGCATTTTCTTTTGATGTGAACAGATCTACCGCGCCTCGGCCGTAACGCACCCACAGCTGACTCACAACCATTGGATGTAGAGTCCAGTCTGCATATAGTGGTGCACCTCTGGACAGCAGATCTGCCCCGAGGTTCATCATTCCAGGTAAGTGCGTCGCTCTCAGAGAGAGGAGACGTCCGCAGCTCCATAAGATCAGTTTGCGTGCCAGCATGTGTAACTGGAGAGAACGCAAACCCTCTTGGTGGTTTATATATGATATTGTAGTCGTGTTGTCTGTCCTCACGAGGACATGATGTCCTCTCAGAAAAGGCAGAAAGCGTTTTAGGGTGAGGAACACCGTTAAAAGCTCCAGATAATCTATGTGTGACCGTTGGAGGTCTCTGCTCCAGAGACCCCTCACTGGTCGACCTTCGTATATACCCCCCCAGCCGGTCAGACATACGTCTGTGGTGACCACCTTCCGCGATAGGACAGCACCCATAGGCACGCCCCATACTAGAAAAGTCGGGTGTAGCCAGTGGCGCAGTGCCATTACGCATTTCATAGTGACCATCACTCTCCGCGCGCCATGACGCGCGGGGTTCAGTCTGAGGGCAACTACCCAGCGCTGAAACTCCCTCATGTGTAAGCGTCCCAGTCGTACCACCAGGATGGCTGACACCATGAGGCCCAGTAACCACAGACATGATCTGAAGAGAACATATTTGCGTAGCCGGAAATGAGCGAGGCAAGCTCTGAAGGCTTTCACTCTTTCTGCTGACAGGCGGGCTGTAAAGGGCACCGAATTCAGGTGTAGGCCCAGGAAGAGTACAGTCTGGGCTGGGGACAACATGCTCTTTTCTGTGTTTATTACGAAACCCAGATCGAGCAGGTGTTTTACGAGGACATTCGTCTGCGTAATAGCCTCTTGCTCCGACTGTGCGAGAAGCAGCCAGTCGTCCAGATAAGTTGCCAAGTGAATACCCTGTTGTCTTAACAGGGCTATTGCGGCTTCCGTACACCATACAAACACTTGCGGGCTGAGAGACAGACCGAAGAGAAGGACTCTGTACTCGTAACAGACACCCTGGAAGGCGAACCTCAGATATTTCTTGTGTGGGTAATATACTGGGATGTGGAAATACGCATCTTTCAGGTCGACTGATGTGAACCAGTCCTTCTGGCGCAAGAGACGCAACAGAGATGTGTGAGTGAGCATTCTGAATTTGTATCTTTTGAGATATTTGTTCAGAGCTCTTAAATCCGGAACCGGAGATCTTCTTGGCCAGCTCATCCTCGCCTCGTGCCTGGGCTGGGGACCCGGGACGGGCTGTGGTCTCTGCTGCTTCGGTATCTTGAACCGGGCAGGACGTGAGACAGCTTGAGTGAAGGCCTGCCGCGGGACCGTTGAAGGTGGCGGCTGGACCCTTCGGGGGAGACAGAGCTGGAGAGCCTCATCTACCTTCTTCTTTGACTCGCATCACAGCTGCATCGAAGCTAGAGCGGAGCCAAATATGCCCTCGGGAACAATAGGCATGTCCAGAACATCCTATTTTTCCCGGTCTGGAAGGTTCGTCAGGTTGAGCCACCTGGCTCTCTCCTGTACCACCATAATTCCCAGTGCTTTGCCCGTGGCTTGGACTGCACAGCGCTGCACACGGAGGCAAATGTCCGTGATCGCTGCAATCTCGTCCCACACCGCAGGCTCAGGTTTGCTCGACAAGTCTTCACAGAGCTCCGCCTGGTAGGCGGTCAGCAGCGAGGAGACGTTGAGTGCCCTGGCGGACAAAGCTGCGGCTTTATAAGCCAGTTCGGTCATCGCTGACTGAAAACTGTCCGCCTTTGCCGGTAGCGTGGGGTTCCTGCTCGGTGTCGAAGCCAGCCTCGTTTGGAGGTGGGCTGCCACCAGTGGTTCCATGGGAGGCATGCGGAGCAGGCCGAGCCTCTCCATACCATCACAGTCCAGGGAGGAGGCACCCTGGATTGGGGCCTTGTTGCTAAAAGGGCGGTCTCTCCACGAGACCGACACCTCGTCCAGCATCTCCGGAAAGACTGGAAGGAGCTGCCTCTTCGTCCTCGCTGCTTGGGGAAATTGCTTCCCCTCGTAGCGAGATCTGGAGGGCTCCTTGGCCACTTCAGGTCATGGGATGTACAGCATGGACGCAGCGCGTTGACACACGTTGACCTGCAAGTCCATACTTAGGCAGGGCGATGCTGGTGTGCTTTCGCCCGGGAGAGCGGACATCGCTCCCGGCTTTGCAGCCTGAGCCGATGAAACGAAGATGACATCCTCGTGCTCATCCGATTCGGACAGGAGGAACTCAGAGGCATCCTCTTCTTCCTCCATATAGTCCAACTCCAGGACATCCTCCGCGGGTGGAACCATGGTGAGGTCAAGTTGGGAGCCCCAGCTTGACACAGTGCGGGGCTCCGCTCTCGCGGCTCTTGCCGCCACCGGACCCCAGCCTGACACGGCGCGGGGCTCCGGTTTAGCGGCTGCCGCTGTTATTGAGCCCCAGCCTGACACAGCGCGGGGCTCAATCTCTGCGGCGGACGCCACCATGTCTTGATTGCCGGCCGGCGATTCAGCGGACATGAGGGGGTCCTGTCCCGACAAGCTAGCTTGGCGTGCTAGCTGTCGGCGGAGGCTCTTAATGGTGAAGCGGGCACAATGCCCGCACGAGCCGGGGTTATCGATAGCCTCCTGTGTTCCGGCCCGAGGCAGGACGAGCAGACCTGGTGTGAGTCTGTGCCTGAAATCTTAAACCTGCAGCTGCATAGCCGAGCCTCCGATTCCCTGACTCCTCTGGTGTGAGGGAGAGAAGGGTCCATCTTTTTTCGCCGGGGTGTCGGTGTGGAGTGGACACGCTAGTAACAGGTACGTTACTGAGAACAAAATCCAACCTTGTCGTTAATCCGAAAGGAAAAAGTGACGGCGTAGATTTTATTCTTTAAAGAATATTAACTGGTGTGTTAATACCTTTTGTTTTTATCTCCGTCTCCTCTGGTGTGAGAGAGAAAGGAGAACGTCCTCGCTACCGTGGTGTCGGTGTGGAGGGAAGAAAAGCTAGCAACAGGTATGTTACTAGCTTGAAGAAAAAATCAAACCTGACCGTAATTTCGAAAGAAAGAAACAGCGAGGCAGATTACAATATTAACTGGTGTGTTAATATTGTTCAGTCTTCTTGCAAAGCAAAAGAGTAACCGGCAAGCGCCCGTCGACCGAATGTTAGCTCTGGGTTCAGTCTGTGGACCGTTAAGCTAGCCCGGCTACTGATAATTCGAGATGTGCTCTGAAGTGAGAAGAGGTGTTTGAACGACGCTGCGTCGTAGCGCAAGCTACTTATAGGGTGGGTGGATTCCCTGACGTAGACGTCAAGATCACCAGCCAATCAGGATTGGCGTAATGAGATTGATGCTTCTGTTTGCATACGCGTTGAGGCGCATCCCATAGTGAGACATCGAACGGAGTGCTATGAATGAGAACTAATATGATTGCCATCGGTCTAAATTAGATTTCAAATGATTAACTGTGTACGTAATGAAGATCATAGTGTGGGTTGAATCCATTTTCATAACCACTGTCTTTTAACTGATTTAAATGGAGAAACTGGGCTTATTCATCAGAATTTCGTATGACTTGACTTGCTTGACCTGAGCAATGACTTGACTTGACTTGCTTGACTCTCACCACAGTGACTTGGGACTTGCTTGATACTTGTAGGCCAAGACTTGAGACTTGCTCATGACTTGCACATGTTGGACTTACTCCCACCTCTGGTCCTCACAGCAACGAGCAGATGCACATCGCTTGACCAATCAGAGCAAAGTGGGCTCACAGGGAGGGGGGGCAGGTGCTCCAACAAGCCGTTTAGGACTGAGAGTGAATACACATACTTTACAGAGATGCTGTATGAGAAACCAATGTGAGTTTGGTACATTGAACAATGTAAATGTATTTTAGTAGACCTCAACAATGGAATTATTATCTGTAGAAATGGCCATGACATGGGCCCTTTAAGTAACATCTGATAACATGTGCACTCACCTGTTTCTGGAACTTTTCAGCATGTGGAAGTGTTGGAGCTACCAGCTGGAACTGCTCATATAAATCAGCAGATTGTCGTACAGGAGGCTGCCGTCATTATCAGGACAAAACTGCTGGGATATCATCCTCAATTAGAGGCGTGTGAAAATGAATTATTTTTCACCTCATGAATCTACTCCTCGCCTGGCACTACGCACATAGAAAGCTCAATTGTGACTACATTATTCCTTCACCAACTTTTGTCAGTGAAACGCAGTTATTTGTTTTTCTCATTGACAACAATGATGAATTTGTTTCACAAAACAATAAATACACATTAGCTGTGCATATTTATCTTATATGACTGACTCCAATCTGTGAAGCACTGCGGCTATCTTTAGCCCACTTATGTCATCCTGTTTAGACCAATGGCCATGTTAATGTGGGATTAAGTATGAGTGCATTTTATGTATTTTGATAATAACATTTAATCCTGCATCTGTTCTATAAAGATGCTTTTTTATTATATTTCTACTGTATGCTGTGTGAGTTGTAAGCAATGCCTCAGGTACCGATAATACCGCAATACAACATTTACAAAAATATTCAGCTTGGTGTTTTCTGTTTGCCCTTATGGAGTTTGCGGTCTGCTGTGTTACATAACTCCCTGTATTACAGTTCTTTGTTGATACTTAGAAACATTTTGTGGAATGCATTCCATCAAGGCTAGCGTAGATATATAATCCCTCCACCCAGTCCTGGGTATGCCCCTTGGCCCACCTGTGGTCCTGGTTATGCCCCTTGGCCCACCTGGTCCCTTGGCCTCCTCCCAGCTGGACGGGTCCAGAACACTTCCCTAGGGAGGCGACCAGGTGGCATCCTTAATAGATGCCTGAACCATTTCAACTGGCTTCTTTCTAGGCAAAGGAACAGTGGCTCTACTCCGAGTCCCTCCCGGATGGCTGACCTTTATTTCACCTTAAACCTAAAGCTGCATTCACATGATAAGCAATTTTGTATTTTTTCTCTGCTAGGTTGGGTGCAGAGCCTTCCGGCGAAAAAGCCAGTTATTTTTTGTTTCTATGGTTACATCCTTTGCTAGCTTGCACCGCTACATACAACTGTCATCTGATTGGTTGTGCGTCGTACGTACAATGGTAATCATATATATGACCTTATATACTATTATATATAATATAATTTGAACTTTGAGCGCGGAGCCGTTTTACCGTGTATCCCTCAGGAGAAAACCAATTTCTGCTGTTTGTATCTGCAACGTTGTTCTTTTGGTCATGACCCATCCTTCAGGACCATACAGTAGGTGGGACTATGAATGAGATCGGTAGATCGAGAGCGTTACCTTCTGTCTCACGTCTCTGTGCTAAAACAGTCACCATGCATGGCTAACGACCCATTTAGCATACTGTCTCAAATACTAGACATGTATTTGCTGCCATTCATTAGAAAATGACCCTTGAAAAACATACTAGCATCCTATGTGAAAAAGGGATACTCTTTTGGCAAATGTTCTCTGACAAGTAAAAGCGACAACCTGCTATTAAGCAGTCATACTTTTGAACACTTGTGGAGTTGTTTTCTGGGAAATAGGGGACTTTTTACAATATGATTTATTTTGTCATTTTTTTGGCTTTTTAGGGTTTGAGTGGATGCTATACAGTGGGCCTGCATATGTATATTGTAAAATGAAGAGTCCCACGTGGCTCAAAAAGAGAAGCTCACACATTATAAATCAGGAAGACATCATTTATACTCAGAAATAAGACAAATAAATGCTTGTTCTATTGTTTGTTGGCCTTCTTTGAGAAAACAGAATAAATTAGAAGAGAAAAGCAAGAAAAAAACGCATGTTCATTGTTTCTCTCTGCGTTCTCCTCTGCATGTTGTTTTTATTCTCAGTCTCCTATCTGCTTATACCACTGATTCAATGTCACTCTCTGTCTCTTCCCTTTCCACTTTGCTCTTTACATCCTTAAATTCATAATTAAAATCAGAGGTCTGTGTGCTTCCCTGCTGTAATATCACACTGAGCAGGTTCTGAGGATGGTTCTGCTCAAGCTGCATAAATAAGACAAAAAAAGTGTGATTCTTCAATCACCTCCATGGGTAAAAGGAACCTCTGACTACGCTGCCGAGCAAATAGAGTTTTGATGCTCCAGCGCTATTTGAATCTATTTCAATTAGGTAATATGCAGACGTTTGGTGCATTATTGGCCCCTTTCTATGCAAATGAGCCTCATTGTTAAAACCATCCAATTCACACAGATCTGTCCTAACAGCCAAACAGAGACAAAGTTATATCATTAGCATCTTCAGAGGGTTGGCGGGTCATCTAAGCACATTTATTGTGAAGGTTTACAATGTTAAATTCCAAATAGGCTGTCAGCCTGTCTCATTTAAATTCCTTGCCAGAAGTTTTGAGGGATAGCTTTACACCAAGTCGGTCCAGATCTGCAGCTTGCTCGGAATATTTCATTTTTATTATCCTCTCTGCCTCTCTGCCTACTGTTTTCTTGGCACAAAGGAAACATTTATTTGTTTGTCTCATTGAAAGTTTCACTCGCGAAAAAGAGCAAATTGCACTCAGCTACCAAACCTAATGGTTGTGCTGGCAGTGCATCATTAGCACAACTTGTTTTGTAATTTGGATCTGGAGGCAGGGCAGAAGGTGGGAGCAAATTGAGCAAAATGTATGGTGCTATCAGCAGCCAATATTCATTCTTTGTGAAATTAGCCGTGTTGCCCTAAGTACATGAAGTGTGAAGTGTGTTTTTCTGTCTCCTGTCCTTCAGCCTCACCGACAGTGAAGCTGGTTTACCCTATGACAAGGAGTCTATGGCCATCATCCACCTGAACAACACTACAGTCATGTACCTGAAGGAGGTCACCAAGTTCCTCGCCATGGTCTGCTTCCTCCGCAAGGAAAGCTTTGAGAGGAAAGGTCAGTCCGTTTACAATCAGTACATTTAAATGTATTATAGGAACTGTCAGTGTGTTTTAATCAATCAATCAATCAATCAATCAATCAATCAATCAATCAATCAATCAATCAATCAAAGTTTATTAATATTGCCCAATTTCACAACTTTTACATTTTTCTCAGTGGACTTTACAGTTTGTACAGAATATGAAGCTGACACCCTCTGTCCCTGGACCCTCACATCGGACAATAAAAAACTTCCAAAGAAACCCCACAGTTAACCTGTGCCGCCGGCGGGGGCTATGGGGCTTTGTCTCAGGGCTTCTTAACCTGTTAAGGCCGAGAGACCCCGGTACCGGGGCCCTCCAGCAACATCTCACAGGAAACAGTGTCTGAGGGCATGTTCATTTAATAAACTATGAATGTTTTATATCCATGTAACAGGAAGAAACTCATTTAACTGATCATTTTTATTTATTTTTCCCCAAAAAAACACAATGCTAACGCTGAGCCTCTGAATTAGCAACGAGCGAAAAATGCTAGCAGATGACTGCACCGAAATTCACTCACAAAACCTTATTATTTATATTTACTGCGCATTTCAACCCATCGTTTCACATCGTGAGGTGACACAGAATCAAAAGGTACCCTCATTATCACTCAATTATACAAACTCTCTGAGATAATAACAAGAACACACATCAAAACATATGGAGCTAGGTAGCTAGAAACGCTAACATGGCTCACCTGTGTGGTAGTCTGGTCAAAAGTGGTCTTCAATGGCATTAAAATGATAAAAACGCTGCTGAAGTTAATCCATAGGTTATTCCAATGTGTCTGTGTCACTTTGAATGATTTCTGATAATCCATGAGCAATAAACCTGCTTTTCAGTTTTGAGATGTCAGACCTAGAGACAGCTTCACTCTGGTGTAAAACTGTGTGCGCGAAGCCCCCACCTTTTAGTTTTACCGTGTGTGTGCAGTAGCGTGGCCTGGGAAAAAAATTAGGGGAAGCCAATAATACGTCCTTTCTTTTGGGTTGGGGGGGGGTGTGGTGGTCAATGTAATAACGTAACCAGATGAGTGATTACAGCGCCCGGTATCATTTTACACACATTTGTATCATACAGATGCAGGACTTACACACGCCTGTTATCTGACCGACAGGTCCGCACGCACTCTCCAGCCGAAACTCTAATAAGCATTCATTCACAAACTAAATCAGGAGACCTTTAACGTTTTATGTCCGGTTCGCTCCTTTGTTCCTCGCTGTACACAGCTCCAGTTTGGGCATTGGCCTGTCATCAGATTGTATTTGTTGTTGCTGCTGCAGCGGAAGTTCAGTACAATTATCTTTGATTAAATACTCCAAATCTCCACCCTCCATAATTGCACTTGCTTCAGTTGCTTGCTACTTTCTAAAGGCGCTGAGAGTGGTGCAGTGACGCTATCTATCTTCTATCGATTAGATTTATGATTCGAAAATTATAAAAGTAGGGTAGACATGTGGATATTATCCGACTGAACAAAACGTGCATTTACCTAACAGGTTCGTTTTCCACCGACCTTTTTTCGAGCTATTTTCCAAAATCCTATGGAGAAATCCCATTGCTTTTTGTCGAGGGAAACCGAGCGCAGCTTACTTCCGCTTTTTGGGACGCGTCACTGCACCACTAAGTTGATGCGATTTGATTGGATTGTGAGGCAAGAGAAGCCAGCCGCCTCTAGCTTCCCTTGGCATGGCCCTGACCAATCACAGGTTGGCAGGGGCATGACGTGAGCCTCATCTGATTGGTCAATCCCTCTATTTCTTTTCACCAAGGGAAGCACATTTCGGCTGGCCTCCTCTCGCAACAGAGAGTGCAATCTACTGTTTCACCATAACATCTAGAGGGGCGCTGTTTCACTCTTTATAAAATACTCAATGAGAATGGGGGAGAGATGGGCCGGCAGCAACACAGAACAAAGAATTTCCGAAACTAAACGAAGTGTTTTTATTTATTTATTAAAATGTTAACTACAATCCGAAAAACCAGGGGAAGCCTGGCTTCCCTTGGCCTCCAGGAGAAAACTTCACTGTGTGTGTGTGTGGGGAGATTCCCCTTTGATTCTAGTGGCTCTAACGGTCAGAAAGAGATGTCAATCACCAAAATCGACCAACGGGTTCCAGAGAAACGTTAAAACCCCCATTTCCACCCAAATCACCTCAGAGGTGGAGTTTTTTTTGCTAAACCTCTCTAAAAAGGTCAAATGTCACTTGTTTTGCATCAATCTTCATACAGGGTACTTATTATATGTCGTACTTTGGATTCCTAAAGCTTTTAGTCTACCTTACCATCATCCAAGGGTAGTTTTCACTATAAGTAAAAAAGATTTTTTGGACGGACACTACAATTTACAGTTTTTTACTATATTCAATCTGTCATTTTCGAGCCTGAGACCTGAAAGACAGGCTCAGGGCTCAACTGGTTAACCTGTTATGCCCCACGGACCTGCGGGCGGGGGCAAAAATGCAACATCTGCAAGAAACAGCGTCTGAGGGCTTCTTAACATTTAACAAACAAGGAATGTGTCATACCCACTTAACGAGAAGAAACTCAGCTATCAGACAATATTAACAATTTTTACCGAAATAAAACACAAGTCTAATGCCGAGCCTCTGAATTAGCACGAAGAGAAAGAATGCTAACGCACTTAGCACATAACTCATGTTAGCAATCTTTTATACTTCATCAAATCTGCAACAAGATATCGTCTGAAAGCAGAGATTCCACAGATTCCAATGGTATAAATATCACCACGGAGCAATCAAAACTCGCGGCAGCGAAGGCAAAACCAGACAACACACAACAGGGCCAAATCGCAAAATAGGTCTTACCTTTGCTGTTTTCTCATCAAAAGTTGTGTTCAATGGCATTAAAAAAACGCATAAAACGCTGCTGAAGGTTAATCCAATGTCTCTGTGTCATTTTGAAATGATTACTGATAATCCATCATGATATTTATGATAAATAAGTCTAGTTTTCAGTTTTCAGAGCGTAACGTAGCTTTCGGTTTGAGCAAGCTGCGTGCTTATCGCTCTCACTTCTCAGTAGTAACGTGTAGGTTGATTTAGGAACTTGGTCTCGATTCTATTGGCTCTAACGATTTAAAAGAGGTGTCAATCACCAAAATCAACCAATGGGTTCCAGAGAAACAACAAATACACCCAAATGACCCCAGAAGTGTTTTTTTTTCTAAACCTCTCTAAAAAGGTAAAATTTCACTTTTTTGCATCAATCTTGATACAGGGTACTTATTATATATTATAGTTTGGATTCCTAAAGCTTTTAGTCTACTATCCCATCATTCAAGGGTAGTTTTCACTATAAATAATGTTTTTTTTTTGGACGGACACTGTAATTTACATTTTTTACTATGTTCAATCTGAATTTACTTTAAAAAAGAAAGATCTGTATTGATTCTGACTTTTCAACATCCAACTCACATGTGTATCATTACTTTGAGAAAAAAGATTATTAATTTACGCCTTTTGCAAGTGAAGATATAGTATTGGAGTCGGAAGGGCTGATAATTTATTCTGGCAAATTACTCAGACCTACTAATTGACCTAACAGAAGTTATCGAGTCTATGCAAGTTTACTGCTTGGCTCAGATCCACCAACGTCAGCTAAATTTCACCTCTATTAACTCCTGAAGAACCAGGTTCA
>NC_136905.1:51880132-51907632 GCF_949606895.1 Notothenia rossii | reverse complement strand
CTCGAAAAAACCCCGTCCAAAAAATTCATTCATCTCTTTCAGACTACTGTCTGCACGAAATCAGAAACCCGGTTTTTGACAGGACTCAGAAAAAAACCGGCTGTGTAACTTCATGGAGGAATTCATCCACTCTATGTGCACTCAGGCTCGGACACATTTGTTGCCTCGGAGACCCCCCAGCATGGTTCTTAACAAACTTTTAAGTTTTTGAAATGACCTCTGGAGGAATGCAAGGCGAGTTGTCAGGAAACACTAGCCGCATTATGAGCAGTATTGTCAGACACATTATTTTTGTTCATACCCCTCCAAGTGCAGTCTGGCTGGCATACCGTTTGTGGAGACGCTACACTCTATCATGGTTGCAAACTTTGAGTTTCCCAGACACATTTGTTGCCTCGGAGAACCGCCAGCATGGTTCTTAACAAACTTTAAGTGTTTGAAATGACCTCTGGAGGAATGCAAGCGGAGTTGTCATGTGATTATTAGTGATGTGTCGGTCGCGAACGAGCCGATTTTTTTGAACGGCTCTTTGGTATGAACGAGGGGAACCGAGTCGTACTTGGTGAGAGCCGTTCTTGTTATCGTTCAATTGTTAGTCCGCACTCACTGCCTGCCAAAATCCACTCGCCTGTTAAAAAGCTTGATTTTGTTCCCCAAACGTATTCTGTGAAGACCCGCCCCTACTCTGATTAGTAGGTTTCAGCAGGAGGAGTGAGATGGGGTGGGTCTTAACGGAATACGCGAGAGAGAGAAGTCATAACAAGTGGTAGGCTACAGGACAGGTAGACGACGTGTTTTTCGGATGGAAAATGAGCCAAACGCGAAAACGCAGCAGCATTTTGATGCACTTCAACCAAAAAAGCGCACCATTTGTAAAGGCAAAATATCCTTTAAAGCAGGGCCAACAAATGATCTCCATCGCCACTTAAAAACACAGTATCTATATTAAGAGTTGCGTGAATTTCATTCAAGGCAAGGCAACTTTATTTACTTAACACATACGGAGGGTAAATTCAAAGTAGTACATTCACGGACATGAATGACATGGATATGGCGCCACCTTGTGTCGTGTTTACAAAGCAGATTATTGACATGAGGTCTGGCAATACAGTCAATCATTATCCTGGTGATTATTTCACAGAAAAACCAAGTAACCCCGCCAAAAAAAAAGGCTCTTTTGAACGGCTCTTTGAAAGGAACGGAGGCATAAGATCCGGCTCCCTTCAAAGAGCCATAAATCCCATCACTAGTGATTATGAGACACTATCTTCGGATATATTTTAACACTTTTAACCGTTTTATACGGTTCTCCAAAAAGCAAACTCTTTGTGACAGTGGAGGAATGCAAGGCGAGTTGTCAGGAAACTCTAGCCGCATTATGAGCAGTATTATCGGACACATTATTTTTTGGACATACCCCTCCAACTGCAGTCTGGCTTGCATACCGTTTTGAGCCACTACCCTCTGTCATGGTTGCAAACTTTGAGTTTCCTGGATACATTTGTTGCCTCAGAGACCCCCCAGCATGGTTCTTAACAGGATATATTTTAACACTTTTACCCGTTTTCTACGGATGCAAGGGTGAGTTTTCATGGAAATAGGAGGAGATACACTGCCACTAACTCTGAGCACCATGACTCAAATGCGGTGTGGCGGGGTGGGACCATTTAAATCCGCAAGTAAACTCTTACTTTTGTGACAGTAGAGGAATGCAAGGGGGTTGTCAGGGGACTCTACCCGCATTATGAGCAGTATTTTCGGATACATTTGAACACTTTTACCCATTTTGTACAGTTCTCCAAAAAGTAAAGTCTTACTTTGTGACAGTGGAGGAATGCAAGGCGAGTTGTGAGGGGACTCGACCCGCATTATGAGCACTATTCTCGGATACATTTTTACACTTTTACCCGTTTTCTACGGATGCAAGGGTGAGTTTTCACGGAACTAGGAGGAGATACACTGCCACTAACTCTGAGCACCAAGACTCAAGTGCGGTGTGGCTGGGTTGGAACATTTAAGTCCGCAAGTAAACTCTTACTTTTGTGACAGTGGAGGAATGCAAGGTGGGTTGTCAGGGGACTCTACCCGCATTATGAGACACTATTTTCGGATACATTTTAACACTTTTTTGTTTTTACGGTTCTCCAAAAAGCAAACTCTTACTTTTGTGGTCCGTGTACCATGCATTGAAGCATCGGACCCAAGGTTTTTTGTCCCAACTGATGTCTCACTACTGATCGAATGGCAAACGCGACCCGCCATCGGAGGGCCTCCGCCGGCCCGGCCTTTTGCCGGTGCTCTGGCGGTCGGTTCCTCCGAACTGCGGGTTCGACTCTGATGGCAGGGAGGGACGAGGGAACCGTCGGGGGGTCTGCTGGAGGCTCCTGCTGGAGTCCTGCGTTTCACCGGGACCTGGCTCGAAAAACTCGAAACCCTGACTCCAGTGTGGTGTGGCGGCCGTGCGCCTCCGGGTACCTGACTCCCCTGCCACCTCCGTGTGCTGCGTGTGCTGCGTGGGGGTAACCCTGCGTGTCCGTTACCCTGCGTGTCTCTTACCTCCCGGGCCGACCGATATAAATCGTTTCCAAGACGAACCGTCTGACTCAGGGATCCCACCACGGGTTCCGCAGCGGGGTGGAAGTTCCACCTCCCCACTTCGCCGCGGAGTGCCAGGCAAACACCTGTTTCTCTAATCCTCCACTGTTGCATAGCGGCCTTAGTCGGCCTCGGCATTCAGCAATTGGCCTTGCTCCGGGCACCGGTTCCCTCGGGGACCACGGCTCAGTGGCTTCACATGATATAGGGTCGACCCTACTTCATCACAGGCTACCTGTTTGATCCTGCGTAACAACCACATATATGCTTGTCTGCAAAGAGGGAAATGCCTGGTCCCGCCCGGGTGTTCCTCTTTTGTGACAGTGTATTGAAGCATCGGACCCAATGTTGCCATCAGCAGCCCCGCGGAGGTGGGACCATTTAAGCAAGTGGTAACCCTATACCTCCCCTGGTCCGTGTACCATGTATTGCAGCGCATTCTCCCCGACAGTCCGCCAGCAGACCTGGAGGCTCCTGCCGGGTGCACCAAGCGTTCTCCCCGACAGTCCGCCAGCAGACCTGGAGGCTCCTGCCGGGTGCTCCGCGCCGTGCTCACCAGCCCCGCGTATGTCCACCGTGCGCCTCCGGGTAGCTCACTAACTCTGAGCACCATGACTCAAGTGCGGTGTGACGGCCTCGCCCTGTCCGTCCACCGTGCGCCTCCGGGTAGCTCACTAACTCTGAGCACAATGACTCAAGTGCGGCGAATTCCGGAGCGCATATATGCTTGTCTGCAAAGAGGGACACGCCTGGTCCCGCCCGGGTGTTCCTCTACGGCTATTGTCCAGCCAGCTAAGGTATCAGCAAATGTGACCCGCCATCTGAGGGCCTCCTCCCCGGATCCAGGTTCCTGTGCTTGGCGGTCGGTTCATCCAAACTGCGGGTTCGACTCTGCTCCTGGAGCGGACAAAGATATGCGGCGAATGCCGGAGCGCATATATGCTTGTCTGCAAAGAGGGACATGCCTGGTCCCGCCCGGGTGTTCCTCTACGGCTAGTGTCCAGCCAGCTGTGGTATCAGCAAATTTGACCCGCCATCGGAGGGCCTCCTCCCCGGGTCCAGGTTCCGGTGCTTGGCGGTCGGTTCTTCCAAACTGCGGGTTTGACTCTGCTCCTGGAGCGGACAAAGATATGTGTATTTGCCTGAAGGATGGAAATAAACAAAGAATGATATTTTACAGGACATGACGGATATATGTGATTTTTCCAAGCTTTTTGGAAATAAACCAAATGTGATTTTGCAGGGCATTACGTAGCTCATTTACCCATGTGATGTTGTGCAGTACATTATTGAGCTCATTTAACGATATGGTGTACCAGGAGAAGTGGGATGCTGCCATGTCTCAACTGGTCTCCGGAGGAATATAAGGAGAGTTGACAGGGGACTCTGCCCAGTGCTTGTGGACCGAATGAGGTGTGTGTTAGAGGGGAAGGCTCTGGCTGTTTCTGCAGCCTCTGCTTCTACCTTCTCTCCCCACCCCGATACCAGCGCGTGCCTGCTGTAAAAGAAGACTGTTATGCGGTCCGCAGAAGCCTCCGGTAGTGAGACCCCTATATGCCAGAAGACCTGTGCGTCTGTCTCCAATAAGCTGAAAGCTAATCTGGCTAAGGACTGGCCCTCTCCCCCAAATCACTGGTCCACTGGGAAGGGACGGGGGAATACCATGCGTGAAATCACGTTGCCTAAAAGCATGGAGACGTACATTCAGATATACAGAGGTCATTCTGAGGGTGTCGCACCGACAGTAAAACGGAAAGATAATTGTATGTCCAATGTCAGCCGGATAAAGAACTTCCTAGTATTCATGGCCCATGGTGTTGACCGGCTGTCAGACTGGCTGTTTCTAAAAGACACAAAGAGGGTCCGTGGCTGGAGCGAGTATATTTCAAAGTCGGGCCGGGCAGTCACAACATCGCTGTTGTTCCTGAAGAGTGTTAACCATTTCCTGAGGTACTTGTTTGCGTCAAAGCTCCGGGGGTGCAGGCTCACCCAGTCTGATATGACCCACATCATCAGAGAGGTCACAGCCAACATAAACAACTTGAAAAAGTCTGTCACTGTCCACCAGTTTAAGGTGAAGAGGAACAAGCTGGATCGTCTGCCGAGCCAGGCGGAGCTTCTCGCCGCCATGGCGGTCGCTGAGAAGCGCATCCCTGATCTCCTTGACCTGATGGCTAGCAATCCGACCTCAATCACCCAGTACCTGCTATATGGCTATCTAACCCTCCATTGGAGCCTCCTGTATGGCCACCGTCCGGGTGTGTACGCAAACATGACCAACACGGAGGTCTTTGAGGTGGACAGAAGGGGCACTGCTGAGGGCTACATCATCCACGTGCAGGATCACAAGACTGCCAAGACATTTGGCGAAGCACAGCTGGTGCTTACAGTAAAGGAGTTTAGCTGGGTCATGCGGTGGATGGGGATAAAAGAGGGCTTGTCGGGTCCTCAGAATGAATTCTTCCTTTTCACAACGGGGAAGCACGCCTCCAAGAACCTGAACGCTCACTTGAAGAGGGCTTGGGCTGATGCTGGGCTAGAAACAGCCGTCACCTTCACCATCTTGCGCACTGCCCTGGCTGACAATATCAAGCATCACCAAGATCCAGAAAGCAGGTCGATTCTCGCTAAGTTTATGTGTCACGACGTAAGCACTGCAAACCGGTTCTACGCAAATACGCCTGGAATAAAGGAGGGATTGAAGATCCACTCCATGTTGAGGGCGGCAGCAGCAGCAGCATCATCAGAAGGAGGTCTACCACCGTCAGCTACCTCCGAAGAGGGCTCAGGGGCGGAAAGCAGCGATACCTCTTCTTCAAGGCCGGTTGATACTCCTGATGAGGGGACAGGGGCCGTGGACTCAACCTTTTTTCGGTTAGACGGCTAATATGGCCCCCAGGCCCCTGCTAATCATTTTTTTATTATCTTTATTATGTTTATTATGTATATTTTGTATACTGTTTTTGTAAAAATCGTGTGATAATTAAATAAATAATAAAACATTAGTATAACCTTGAAGGTTCCCAGGGGCAAATACAGTGCCGGGTATCAGACTATTTAAACAATGTCTACCCATGAATCAGACACCTTCCCTGTGCCTTTCCAGGAGAGGTTACATGTTAAATTATATCGTGCAAAATGACAGGTTACAACTCTCTTCCAGACGTTTAAAAACACTTTCCCCGACCATTTAAACATTATTTCTGGCTTGTAAAGTGCGGTGATGAGCCCTGGAGGTATCAGACTATTTTAAACAACTTTTCTCCGCCTTTCAAACACTTATTCCTGGGTTATAGCCTGTCATTTTGCACGATATAATTTAACATGTAACAGGGGGTTACGTATTGTAACCCTAGTTATATAAGCACAGGCAGAGCCCTCTACTGGACTCTATGGGTACTACTCTCTATCATGCTGTGCGTGCTTTCACCTACTGAGTTTACGTACACATAACCGCCAATCGGGGCGAGCCTACCTGAATGCGCGCGCAGGCCCACATTATATAAAGGCGGCTACACCCGCCACCCACTATCCTATACACTCTTCAGCGAGCGGACTAGGAAAGACAGGGCCCCCAGGTAGAGGGCTCCGCCTGTGTTTATATAACTAGGGTTACAATACGTAACCCCCCTGTTATATTTCACACAGGCTCCGCCCTCTACTGGACTCTATGGGTACAGTGGGCGGATCCCCGATGTATACACGCCCTGTCATCCAACAACATCGACCCACCACACCGTCCCTGACCGGCTTTTGGCTAACATCCATTGCATCCCCACTTCCTCCCATCCGGTTGTAACCGTAGAGAAGTCGGGGCCGCAATTTGGATAAGGCACACTCACACACGCTTACTTCGTGTAGAGTGTGCATGGAAAAGATCTGTGCGGAGACTCCGTCTGGAGCCTAGCGCGCACCATGTTCCCCAGGTCCCTCAGGAGCATGGGAAAACATAAGTGCACCACGTCCCCCACACTCACACACGCTCCGTGTAGAGTGGGCATGGACAATAGCTCTCCCAGCGTGCCTCCAGCCCTGTATGGGGCTGATTGCGCACCATGTCTCCCGAGTCCCTCCGGAGCATGGGAAAACACAAGTGCTTTATGTCCAGGAGGGGGGGGGGGGGGGGGTCAGACACCTGCTGACCCACAGCCACCCCCCCTCTCACCTGTCATGCGTTGCCTCGGCAAGCACAGACGACGAGAAGGAGCAAGACATATCCAGGAGATAACATTTTATGAAGGAGCCTGGCGTAGACCAAGACGCCGCTGTGTATATATCTTCTACACTCACGCTGCTGAATAAGGCTGTTTGACACAGCCAAAGCCAGTGTACAATGTGCACGGACCCCAGTGGGAAGGGCTCTCCCCGCCCGTCCATAGGCATGTATAATGCACCCGCATAGCCATCCTGTTAGGCGCTTCTTGGAGAGAGCTTTTCCAGCCACACCATCCCCAAGGCACACAAACAGCTGTTCAGTGCGTCTAGTGGCAGCCGTGCGCTCTACATAACATGCTAGCGCACGCACTGGGCAGAGGAGGTGCAATTTAGCCTCCCTGGCCTCAATATGGGGTGGAAGATTAAAGCCACCTAACTGAATAGCCCTTGACCTGAACTAACTCCTTAGGCTCTTAGGAGTAAAGGAGGGGTTCGGTCTGAGTGTCGCCCCGCTACGGTCACCCCGGATCAAAACGCAGCTTGGGTGCACCGACAGAGCGGTCAGCTCGGACACTCTTTTGGCCGAAGTCAAGGCAAGTAGCAATGCTGTCTTCCGTGACAGTGCTTTCAGGACGGGGAGCTCCAGGGGCTCAAATGGTTCTGTGACCAGAGCCTCGAGCACCAACGGCAGGTCCCACTGTTGGGCGGAGGCGTGCACTGTGCGCTGCCTCCTGACCCCCAGCAAAAACCGCGCCATAAGCGGCTGACTGAAGGCTGATCTGCCTCCAAATCCCTCATGGCAGGACGAAATGGCTGCTGCATACACCTTAATTGTGGAATGAGCCAGACCCCTGTCCCCCAGTATCTGTAAGTAGGTAAGAATAGAGCCCAGCGTGCAGACAGAGGCTCTAGACTCCTTCCTTCACACCATCGCCGGAATCCCGCCCACTTTGGCCTGTAACAGGCTGTGGTGGATTCTGCTGTTGCTGCTTGGATAGTCTGAATAACGTTGTCAGACAGCCCCACCTGTCTCAGTCTGTCCCTCTCAGGAGCCAAGCCTGGAGAGGTTGGCCCAGAGTGGGTAACGCCCCTATTGCACCTGCTTCCTGAGACAGCGCTCCCCAGACCTGAGGAATAGCCCAGGGCTGGCCCACCATCATCTGTGTTATCCCCGCGTACCACGGCGCCAGGCGGCGATCTGGGGCCACTAGGATGACTGGCAGCTGCTCCCGCCTCACCTTCTCCAGGAGGGGGGGGGGGGTAAGGTGCAGCGGTGGAAAGGCGTAAAGCAGCTTCCTTGGCCATGGCTCGTGTGCAAATGCGTCCACCCCCAAGGGCGGATAGTCCCACCGGGCCAGGGAGAACCACAGGGCACAGTGGCTGTTGCGCCGATCGGCGAACAGGTCCACCTCTGCTCTCCCGAACTGAGTCCAGACCTGCTTCACCACCTCCGGGTGAAGCCTCCACTCGTCTGGCAGGGGTTTGCCTCTTGACATGAGGTCGGCCCCCCGTTCTCCCGTCCCGGGATGTGCAGGGCCCTTAGAGACAACACAATCTGTGAAACCCACAACCACAGGTTCTCTGCTGCGGTCAACAAGGCTATTGAGTGGACTCCGCCTTGCCTGTCGATGTACGCCACTGTGGTGCGGTTGTCGCTCCTCACTAGCACATGTTTGCCCTGTATTAAGGGTTTGAAGTGCTGTAGGACCAGCATCACTGATTGCAGCTCCAGGAGGTTGCTGTGTCGAGCCTCTGTCAGAGGCCAGCAACCACCTACAGCTCTCTCTAGGCACGTCCCCCCCATCCTGTCACTGAAGCGTCTGTGAAGACTGTGATATAGGAGGTCACTTGCCCCAGTCGAGCTCCCCTCCGCAGATTCTCTGGGGACCCCCAGAATCGGAGGTTGCTCTCTACTGAGGGGGAGATGGTCACCAGACGTCGTTTGTGTCTTGAGATCTAAACGAAGGCCGGTAAACCACCTCTGCATGCGACGTGCATGCAGGAGTCTGAGTGGCACTACGGAGTGAGCAGCCGTCATGAGACCCAAAGTCTGCATGATGATCAAAGCTGTCACCGTCGCCCCCTGACGCAGCCTGCAGACTGCCCGCAGCAGGGATGCCCGTCTGCTTTCTGTCAGGGTGGCATGTAGTCCGCCTGCATCGAGCATAACCCCCAGATATTCTACCTGCTGGTGAGGTATGGGGGAGCTCTTCTTCCAATTGACCGCAACTCTTTTTCAACCCAACTTGGGTAGGTGTAGGATCAATTGGGCTGTGTGAAACATTGCCCATTCACTGGACCTGGCCATGACTATGAGGTCGTCCAGATAAAAGAACACCCTCATGTCATGGTCCCGCAGCGGTTGCAGCGCCGTAGCTGAAGGTGCGTGGGGATAGGGAGTAGCCGAACGTCAGTCTGTTGTACTCGTAGGCTACCCCCTGGAAGACAAAACACGAATACTTTCTGTGTTTTGGAGCAATTTCGCCATGAAAGTAAGCGTTCTTCAGGTCGATGGCTGTGAACCAATTGCCTGGCTGCACCAATCCCAGTAACTGTTTCATAGTTAACATATGGAACTTCTTGCATGCAATGTGCTAGTTCAGGCATTGAAGATCCAGAATGGGCCTGAATTCTCCTGTCTTCTTGGGAACCAGGAAGTACAGGGAATAGTGCCCCTTCTCTCTGACTTGAGTGCACATGCCGAGAGGAAACCTGACTCCTCCTGGGATAACAGATTTGCATCTCTCATGCCTCTGAACGGAGGAGGGATGCTGCAAACCTGGAGTGAATAACCCAGTCTCAGTGTCCTGTCCATCTGCTCTGTTAATACACCACTGATTTTCCATTCCCCATAACATTGTGTTAGGGGATGTGCAATCAGCTGCGGAACCGCAGCTATGAAGCTGTGGTACTCCCTGGTGGCCCACTCCGCCGTCAAACCCTCCATAAAAGGAAGTTTGACCGTGAGAGCGCGCGCACCGCCATAAGGCTGTTTTCTCTTAGAGAGAAAGAGGCATTAATCGGAGCTTCTTCTGTCCATGAACGCACCGCGGCCCGCTCTCGGGGGGGCGCGCGCGTCGTCATAATGCCGTCTCTTTGAAACGGGCATTATGAGGAAATGTGTAATGTGGAGAGAGATGACTCTTACTCTGGCATAAATGCAATCGTTTTTACTGAATGCATTTTACACACACATATCACTCTAGAACTAGAGTTACGCTACGTAACCCACTGTTCTTCTGCGGAGGTCCCTGAATGCACCGCGGCCACTCTCACGGGGGCCGCGCCTCATAATGGGTGTCCACTTAACATCGTATGAAAACGGCCTTGCCGATCTCAACGAGGCATTATGGGGAAATGTGGAATGTGGAGAGAGATAACTCTTACTCTGGGATAAATGCAATCGTTTTTACTGAATGCATTTTACACACACATATCACTCTAGAACTAGAGTTACACTACGTAACCCACTGTTCTTCTGCAGAGGTCCCTGAACGCACCGCGGCCACTCTCACGGGGCCCGCGCCTCATAATGGGTGTCCAATTAACATCGTATGAAAACAGCCTTGCCGATCTTAACGAGACATTATGGGAATAACACACATCACTCTAGAACTAGGGTTACAATACGTAACCCACCGTTCTTGCAACAGGGCCTCTTTTCGACTTCCTGTTGAAAGGAAACCTATCCCCTCCCAGGATGATAGATTTGACTCTCTATTGCCCCTGAATGGAGGAGGGACGCTGCAAAGCTGGAATGAGCAACCCAGTCTCAGTGTCCTGCCCCTCTACTCTGTCAGTACGAAGCTTTTGTGGGGCTTCCATTCCCCACAAAACTGTGTTCAGTGGACATGCCAGCAGCTATGGAGCCAAAGCTAAGAAGCTGTAGTATTCTCTGGTGGCCTACTCCGCTGCCAAAACTTCCATAAAAAGGGAGTTTTGGCATGGGGGCTGACACAGAAAAGGGCCGATTTTCTACTGAGGTCCTTGAACGCACCGCGGCGCGCTCCCGTGGGGCCGCGGCTCTGTCCTAATGCCGTCTCTTTGAAAGGGACATTATGGTGAAAAGTGGAAATGTGGAGAGAGATGACTCTTACTCTGGGATAAATGCAATCGTTTTCACTGAATGCACTTCTCACACACACATCACTCTCTCTTGAAACCGCACAGTGTTTTGACAGCACTTCGGTTTATTCCACTCACGTGCACGCGCCCACCTGCTGGCTCCTATACTAGAGTTTACAGAGGGGGCGGGGAGTGTGGGACAGTGTTCTTTCCTCTGGGGATGAGCAAGAAGCAGCCACGCTGCGACTACTCCTCACCCACGTGACCAAGGAGATCGATCCGAAGAGCCCTTCCGTAAACACGGGGGCTCCCGGTCCGGGAGATCAACATGGTCCTTTTGGAAAGTGCGGCGTGATCCCTCACCGGGATATCCCAGGGCAGACAACGGCAGCGGCCACGATCAAGCTACAAATAATCGCTCTGATCTGGTGAGGTGGGGGCATCTCCAGCAATGAGCGAGATGCCCAACACACCCGTGTTTATTTGCAGTCGCCCTGTCACGCGGTAGCGTGGCAGAGCTCTTTTCAGCTCCCTGCACAGCCTGCTGCCCACTGGGAGCATCTGCGCTCCGCCGCCATGGTCATCACCGGGCGGTGGACCTCCATGCACCGGACCCGGAAGTGCCCGACAACGGCAAACGGAGCCATCCGCCCCGCTGGAATGGCGAACATGAATGGCACCGCCTCGGCCGTATCCTGGTCCCCCAAACACTCTAAGCAGAGGTGGTGGAGATCGGCGCCCGCGATCAAACCAGGGCAGGTGGGGCATGGCCGAGCTTCCAGTAATGGTGAGTCAATTTTTCTTCTCTTCTAATCCTCGTTCGTTTAACTCTTTGGTTGTCAGCTCGTCTGAAGAGAAAAAAGGATAGTGGGCGGCGGGTGTAGCCACCTTTATATACTGTGGGCCTGCACGCCCATTCAGGTAGGCTCGCCCCGATTGGCGACTACGTTTACGTAAACTCAGTAGGTGAAAGCACGCACAGCATGATAGAGAGTAGTACCCATAGAGTCCAGTAGAGGGCGGAGCCTGTGTGAAATATAACATCTCCTGGAAATGCACATATTCTGTGCATTTCCAGGAGAGGTTACATGTTAAATTATATCGTGCAAAATGAGAAGCTACAACTCTCTTCCAGATGTTTAAAAACACTTTCCCCGACCATTTAAACATTATTTCTGGCTTGTAAAGTGCGGTGATGAGCCCTGGAGGTATCGGACTATTTAAAGGGTTACCAGGAGCATGATAATATCCTCCACAGCGGGGGGGGGGGGGGGGGGGGGGGGGGGGGGTGTGGTGGTGCCGTGAATAAGGCAGAATATAGATGCCGATGTGCGGACGGTAAAGCACCACAAAATCTACCCCCTTTAGGGTTACCAGGGGCATGAGGTTTTGTAGGGTGTGATCATCTGGGTTTAGTCCGTCGGGGAGTGCTTAAGTCCGGGGGCCCGAGGACTCACGGTGCACGAGCTTATGGAAGTGCCACTGTTGCCGGAGGTCCTTAGTCCGTCCTTTGGGGCTCTGTGAGGGGCTACAGAGAGGTGGTTTGCCCGGTCCCTCTCCTGGAGGTATGAAATAACCTGAGCTCCATGTGAGGGAGAGAGGCTGGAGGTCATTAGGCCGTCCTCTGGGGCTCTGTGAGGTGCCAAAGAGAGGTGCTTTTCCCGGTCTGTGTCCTGGAGGTGTGAAAAAACCTGTTTGCCCGTGTTAGGGGGTCTGTGAGCAGCCACAGAGAGGTGCTTTGCCCTGTTTTTATTGTATTTTTTTACTGTTAATGCACTGTGCTCCCTGGGATGATGCGCCCTCCTGTGGGGAAACATGAGAACTGCACTCAAATGACTTTGTGCTTTTTAAACAGTTTAAAATAGTTTTTTCCACATTTAAAAACCGCTTTCTGCCCTGGAAATCATTTCTAATCATTATTACCGTTATGGAGGGGCTGCAGGAACACTTTCCCCGCCTTGCAAACACTTATTCCTGGGTAAAATAATCAATTTGTTCCGCCTGTTTTCCATCAGCACCCTGGGAGTCATTTCAAACGGTTTAAAATAGTTTTTCCACTTTTAAAAACCGCTTTCTGCCCTGGAAATCCTTTCTAATCATTATTACCGTGATGGAGGGGCTGCAGGAATACTTTCCCCGCCTTGCAAACACTTATTCCTTGGTAAAATAATCAATTTGTTTCCGCCTGCTTTCCGTCAGCACCTGCGGCTTTCGGATTAAAACAGTTTAATGCACTTTTAACACTCACAAACCCAGGATTCCTGCTCCTGGACCTCTGCATGTGTGTGTGCCTGTGAGCCTGGGCTCCTGAGAGCAGCGACTCTGCCATTTTTACCTGCTTGTCCATTTGGCTATTCAAATGTTAACGAAACGGACGTATTTCCGTCCATTTGGCTATCAGAATGTTAACGAAACGGACAGACTTCTGTGTGCATCAGCGGCTGTCGAATTAAAACAGTTTAATGCACTTTTAACACTCACGTACCCAGGATTCCTGCTCCTTTCCTGGGTTACAAAGTGAGGTGGCACAGCCTGTCCTCTGGGTGGGCTCTGTGGGGGGGGGTATCGCAGCCTGCTCCTCTCTGCCTGCTGCCTGCTGCCTCTATCCACTCAACTTTCCCCCGCCTCTCAGACACTTATTGCTGGGTAAAAAAGCCATGTGCAACGCCCTGGTTCTCTGCACGTGTGTGTGCCTGTGAGTCTGAGGCCCTGAGAGCAGCGACTCGGCCGTTTTTACCTGCTTGTCCATTTGGCTATCAGATTGTTAACTAATTGGACAGATCCACCGTTTTCCCCCTAAAAATGATTTTTAATCGTTATTTTTGCATTTAAATGATTGATGCTATCATTCATATGGTTCCTTAACACAATGCACATAGTCTGGAGCTCTCTGGGGTCCTATTATGCTTTAATCAGGCTTGTCCATTTGGCCATTCAAATGTTAACGAAACGGACGGATTTCCGTCCATTTGGCTATTCAAATGTTAACGAAATGGACAGACTTCTGTGCGCATCAGCGGCTCTCGGATTAAAACAGTTTAATTCCTCAGCATACCCACAAATCCGGCTCATTTCCTGGGTAACAGTGTGATATGAAGCAGCCTGTTGTTGAATTAAAACCAGTTTGATGCACTTTCAACACTCAGCCTACCCACAAATCCGGCTCATTTCCTGGGTAACACAATGAGATTGTCAGCGGCTGCTGTTGAATTAAAACAGTTTAATGCACTTTTAACACTCATGTACACCGTTCATATGGTTCCCTAACACAGTGCACACAGTCTGGAGCTCTCACTGGGGTCCTGCACAGGCTCCAGTCCGCCGTTTTAACGAAATGGGCATATTTCCGGCCATTTGGCCATTCAAATGTTAACGAAACGGACAGATTTCCGTCCATATCAGCGGCTGCTGGACACACGCTGGAGGTCATTAGTCCGTCATTTGGGGCTCTTGGAGGGGCCACAGAGAGGAGATTTCCCCGGTCTCTATCCTGGAAGTGGGAAATAAACAGAATCCCCATGGCAGGGACACATGCTGGAGGTCTCTCTCCCGAGAGTGGAAGTCCATTGCCTGTAAATAGGGCTAACATTAGGTCTGTCACTTTGGGTAACCGCACCACTGTCGGTCGTCTCCCGAGAGTGGACATCCATTGCCCATAAATAGGGTAGAGTCCCCTGACAACTCCCCTTGCATTCCTCCAGACTCAGAAGTTAACTTTTTGGAGAACCATAAAAAAGGGCTAAAAGTGTTAAAATGTATCCGAAAATAGTGCCTCATAAAGCAGGTAGAGTCCCATCAAACTCCCCTTGCATTCCTCCAGAGGTAATTTCAAAAACTTAAAGTTTGTTAAGAACCATGCTGGGGGGTCTCCGAGGCAACAAATGTATCCGAGCCAAAGTGCACACAGAGCGGCTGAATTCCTCCATGATGATACACTGAGTCCTCTCAAAAACCGGGTTTCCGATTTCGTGCAAAAAGATGAATGAATTTTTTGGACGGAGTAGGGGAGGCTTGGGTTCCCCTCTCCGTTGTAAGTTGCAAAGGGGGGGTGGAAGAGTGTCCGGGGCTTCGGCCCGAAGCGCCGAAGGGTTGAGGTTTTTGGAGCCCCTTCTCCGTTGGCACTCTGAAAATATTCAACATTTTCAAAAAACTTCATTTTTGATTATTTTAAGATATAATTGACCGTTTTCTGTCATTCTTTTTTCTTTCCACGGGTGGGGGCGCATGGCAGGCTGCCTATGAGCTCCCAAATTCGGCCTGGAAACTCCAGGATTTGTGGGAAAAGCTCCATAAACTGACAAAGTCATCCAAATATGTCACTTTTATAGCCCAAACATATATAATACAAATAAATTAAAATAGTAAAAAGTACAATTGTGCCCGGCATTACCCGGATTAATGCAGGACCCCAGTGAGCTCCAGACCGTGTGAATAAATTTCACACGGTCGCATTAGTTGCATTAGTTTACAACACTCCAACAAAAACAGAACATAGTGTGTTTTTAACTCACATTGTCAGCCAGTGAAGTGCGAAGCTTTGTGTAAGATATTGAACCGCGCAGCCCAATATCCTGCCATGCTTTTTGCAAGTCTCTGTGCAGGTTATTGCGAGGAAGACACCCTCTTGTACACAGCAGGAAGTGGTTTTGTCGACCAGGCAATCTTTTTTTTATATCCATTCAACGTTTGATCCAGCTAAACTCATTGTGAGCAAGCGCTATTCCAGCTGCCCCAAATGTAGTTGCAGTTTTGTGATTGAGGACCTGAATCAAATAGCCATGAGCGGATCCCCTCCTCTCCGCTTGAAGGACTTCATTCTCAGTCATGTTTTTATAAACACCAGGCCGATGCACAAACAGAAGACTCCAATACAGGGTTAAATAGCCATAAAAAAGAAATTTGGATGAGGAGCATGTAGTGTGTTCCAAGATGTCAAGCAATTGCGGGATCCGTGTTGCAGCGGCCGCCTTGGCGCGTAGGAGATCACCCTGACTTGGAAGGTGGTCGAGTTTTTCAGCTTTAATCTTGAACTGGTGGAGAGCAACATCCTTTTTCATGTGTTTGATGAGAGATTTAACCTCTCTCACTATACGGACAACATCAGCTTGTTTTAGCCGGCATGCTAGCGGCTTTGACTCTGAGAAGTGCAGGAGAAAGTGGTGTACATTGTTCAGAAACACAAACGGTGTTGTGATAGCTCCGCAGGATTGTGAAACATGATTTGTCCACGAATGGATCTTTTGCACGTTATTTATTAACTGCCAGTCGGAGAGATGGCTGGCGTCATGCGACAAATATTCAAGAAAGCTTTTAATTCGCTTTACCTTGTAAAAAACATTTTTTTTTATGTTCAGACTGGGAGAAATACCTGTACAATAATTGATGTACATATGTAGGTATGACTCTATGCTTTTTGGAAATGAAAATGCAGTCGGTTGGGGCGTCGGATTTGCTTTCACTTCAGCGGGGCTTTGTGTGCAAAAGCCCGCAAAAGGAATGCTTGTGTTGGCCTCTCCATCCACAGGCAAATGTGGGCTGACAGACGGAGGCTCCAAGGGGCTTACATTTGATCCGTTAATGTCCAAAGATGTGACCATTGGAATGGAGGGTTGTCTCTCGCGTAGCTGTCTTAATAGCTGCAATGTCACATTATACTTTAAACTTGCCAATAACTGGCGTTTCTCATGATGCAATAACTCACGGTGTTGAAGTGTTAGGTGTCAATCGAGCCGAGCGTGAACATAGTTGCAGCAAGGAATTGGACAAGGTAATTTGCGAATATTCACAAGGCCATGTGACATTTTCAGCAGGATAGCTCTTTCCTCCAGATTCCGGACATCATGAAGGCGCCTAAGGTGCTTTTTCAAAGCCCGATAGAACCCTTTGCAGATCGGGCATTCAGACGACATGATTACTGGAACAGCCAGTCAAAAAAATTCAGGAGAGAAGGCCGAAAATTGCGTCTTCTGTGGCAAAAAAATAACCAGCTGCCTGCTCTGCATAGCTGGTCTGCACTCTGATTAGCACTGTACCACAGGTGATGCTAGTCACTGCTGATTAGCACACTGAAAAAGGTGGAAAAGAGCGGTTTGAGTAGAGGCGTTCCATCTCGCTTTATGACCCCGGAAATGAGCTGGAATCCTGGATACATGAGTGTTAAAAGTGCATTAAACTGTTGTAATCCAACAGCCGCTGATGTGGACGGACAGTTAACATGTTATTACCCAGCAATATGTCTCTGAAAGGCGCGGGAAAAGTGGTGAGCAGTGTACAGAGGCAGAGTGCCGCTGCAGCAGCCATCCCAGAGAGAAGCAGGCTCCCAGACATTAGATGGAAATATTCCTACATTTGGAGGTCAATGACATTGAGAGGAAGATGTGTCATTTGCTGGAAGAATGCATGTAGCAGTTGTACAAAAGGTGGAACAATTGTTACTTCTTTGTTAGTAATTCTATCGCTCGAAGTGGAGTCGAAAGAGATGAGTTTTCAGTCTGCGCCGGAAGATGTCTAAGCTTTCTGCTATCCTGATTTCAATGGGGAGCTCATTCCGATTCCACTACAAGGTTATCGTACGACTCCTTCTGGATCCAAAGCCTTGATTACAAGTGTCATCGTTTCTTGTGAAACAACAAATCCCCTTTGAACAGCTCGTAGATGTAACCAACGATAGCCTTGTAGCCAGAACTGGCCATTTCCTCCTGCAGAAAGGAGACAATCTCCTCCAAGTCCGTTTGGTTCTTTCTTCAAAATAATAGACATAGTTTCTTGCACAACCTTTTCAAAGTTCTAATACTTATGATAATCTGATGCTGATGTGCCAAAAGATTAGGTATTTAGTTATTTGAGAAACCTAAACTAAAGTACTGCTTCACAAGATGCTCCACATTCCTCATTTTATTGCAGGACGCTGCTGTTGTCTCCTTCTCAAGTCACTTTAATCTCGTTATTATGACTTTATTCTCGTAACATTATGACTTTATTCTCGTATTAATATGACTTTATTCTCGAAATCTCTCTTTCTTTTTTTTTCTAAGTGTGGCCCTAATACTCCGTCGTAGGTCTGAGTAATTTCCCGGAATAAATTATCAGCCCTCACCGACTCTTACAAGTGAGAGGGTGATCAAGAGAAGAAAGAGAGGGCGATCAAGAGAAGAGAGAGAGGGCGAGCAAAAGAAGAGAGAGAGGAGAGAGAGAGGGCGATCAAGAGGAGAGAGAGGGCGATGAAGAGAGAGAGTAATGTAACCTCCTAATGTAAAGTATAACTCCTATGAAAATGTTCAAAAAGTGCTCAAACTTCACATGTGTGCTAACAGTCCAGCCGTGAAGACATCTACGGGACAGTTTTGAGATGTATTCAAATGCCTTTGCCATGGCAACACAATGCTCACCATGAAACACGGTTTTCTCATAACTTCAGTGAAAATGCTCGAAATTGCGACAGATCATTCCCCATCAAGTTAGTTCAAAAGTTTTCAGTTCAAAATATTCTGCTGCTTTTCCAAGCCTTTTTACTTTCTTTTCTTTTCTCATCACACATTCAAGCCCCCAGTGTTCATGTATCATTTCAATCTAAATTCTTCACTTTCTTCTTACACATTACATTTCAGCATAGCAATTCAGCGTCAGCTTTTCAGCATAAAGCATTCCCACTAGCAATTTATTCAGGAATTGCATTCTCTATTTGATTTTATTACCCATCTTAAGAATGTACATATATTTGGTAAATAAAATCCTTATTTTTGCACCTCAACCTGCATTCCTGATTTGTGCATACCCTGGTCCTTCACAGAAGGTATTTACACTCGGTCAAAGATGCTTTTGTGGAAGAAGAAATATCTTTTTTAAAATCAGTACATTTTCAGGAATTTATTTAGTTTTGTGTTTATATAGGACTAAATTGACCTTAATGTTAACCAGTCTTCTCGTCCCTCACAGGACTAATTGACTACAACTTCCACTGCTTCAAGAAGGCCATCCAGGAAGTGTTTGATGTTCGAGTTCAGGTTCAACAAAACCGTAAACTCCTCAGTCAGAGGAGGTGGAGCAAACTCTCTATGACCAAGGAGTGCTGAGCAACCCCCACTAATGACATCACATCAGACAGCCAAATGAACCCTGACACATCCTGGAGACTCCGTCCTGATCCAGGTGAGGCTCATCTGAGGCTCCTGGATCTGCTTGATCATGTTTTTTTTTATCTTGCTGGGAAACTCAATCCACATCAAATCCACCTCCATCGTCTCTGTCCTCAGAAGCAGTTTGTCTGCAGCACAGAGGACAATCTTTCATTTGATCTGGAGGACTTTTTCTACGCAGTCTTTTGAGTAGACTCAACAAGAAGTACATGCAGATTCAGTGACTTTATCTCTCTTTAGCAGGCAGCAGCAATGTGCGTCCCATCAATCCTTATACCGTTAATAAGTAAACTCATAAACAGCAAGTTATTTCCTGATTTGATTTGCAAATTAAGAGATTTTAGTCAGAAAAATGTGATGTGTATATAATATAAAATGACTATAATATGTTTTGTTTGATAGTCTATGAAACAGTCCATAAACACTTTCTTTATTTCATGTCAGATGACATTGTTGGTTAATGATGCTAAAACCTACTGTATATCTGACTCAATCTAATAGGCATCATTGCAATACAACCCTAAAATGAACACATTTACCAGACCTTTACTCAAGTAAACTGAAAAGCTTAATTTCATCAGGACTTGAAAAGTGGGGTTATTTTTACATTCATTTAAATGTTCTGAAAAAATGTTCACCCCCCATCAGTAATAATTACATCTGATATTACCTGCTGTTCTTCCCGAAACTCTGTGGTTTTCCTGTTTTTACATTATTCAGGGTACCTTTATTAACAGCTTAAATGTAATTCAACAGAATTGTTCATTACATAAAATAATATGCAATAATACACCATATCATAATAAAGACAACATCCTTTGGCTAAATGTATCACCTTTACTGTTCAATTCTAATTTATATTTACAACAAATCACAGCTTTATAAAAAATGTCATATCTATAATTCAAATCTAGGAACGTGGTCAGCCGCACCTCACCACTGAGCATGTTTCTGCTTCCTCCCTGCTCAAGAGTTCTGATAGTATTTTCAAAAATGTTAATGAGGGCGACCCGGGACTGTATCCACTCGAATTTGGAGGTTTTTCTCTTGTATTTATTTTAGGCCAGCCTTTAACCTGTTAAGCCCGAGAGACCCCGGTACCGGGGCCTCCCGCAACATCTCGCAGGAAACAGTGTCTGAGGGCATGTTCATTTAATAAACTATGAATGTTTTATATCCATGTAACGGGAAGAAACTCATCTAACTGAGCATTTATATTTATATTAAAAAAAACACAATGCTAACGCTGAGCCTCTGAATTAGCAACGAGCGAAAAATGCTAACAGATTTACTGCACCGAAACTCACTCATAAATATTATTTATCCATTCAGCACATCCAACCCATGGATCTGATTGTGAGATGACACAGAATCGATGGGTACAGACATTATCACTCAATGATACGAACTCGCGACTTTATAAACAAAAACAGACATCAAAACATGTGGCAAGTAAAAAAACAGTAAAAAAGAATTTTTGGACGGACACTTGCGATGTCTGTCCTTTTATGCTGAGTGCTTAGTTATACTGTATGCCGGTCATTCTCTTGTGTTGTGAGACTGTTAGAAAAGTGACTAAACCTGTCTGTGTAGACACACTTTATGTTTTTCTTAGGAGTGCAAAACCCTTATCTTTTGGAATATTCGTTTTCTCCTGTTTTTGCATTAGAGTAGGTAAGATTTTTGTACATTTATTTTTCTCATTTGTTAGGTAAGGTTTTTGTGTTGAAAGGTTTTCTTTGTTTTGTGGTTTTGCTACTCCTGTGTGTAATTTAATTTTGGGTAATTCAATTTACCAAACGCTTTCTCTGTTTTGGCGTCCATGTTCTTGGGAGTGGGAAAAGTGGGGAGAGTTAATTTTATGCTGCGCCTAGGTTCCCCTCGGTCTGGGCGTAACATCATTTACAGTTTTTTGACTATGTTCAATCTGAATTTTCTTTAAAATAAAAAACATCTATATTGATTCTGACTCTGCTACATCCCACTCACAGGTTTATAATTACTTTGAGAAAAAATATTATTAATGTAACCCTTTTAGAAGGGAAGATATGGTCATTTGTTCTGGGAATGTCATTTTCGAGCCTAACTGGTTAAATATTTTCTTCCTTCTAATTTTTTATTCTTTTCTAAATAACACACTGTCAGGATGCGTGGAAAAGGTAGGACCCAAATGCAGAATTTAACAAAAAGCGAGCTTTATTAAATCTTAAAAGATGTGGCAAAAAGGCAGTATCCAAAATATCCCAAAAAAAACAACGAGCAGCACAAGGAACACGGACCGTGGAAACATAGAGGGAAACAATGAACCGATCTGGAACACAGGGGAAGACTAGACTAAATACACAGAAGGGTAATCACAGGAAAAGACACAGCTGGGCAGGGGAGGGAGAAACACAAGGGCAACAGGTGAACACACTGAGACAATCAGACACACCAGGGAAACTAACGACAGGGAGGAGGACCAGACAAAACACAAGGAGGAAGACAAAACACTGAATAAACAGACTTACAAAACCCATAACCAGACAGACAACACTAAAACCGTGACATAAACCTGGGAGTGTGACACACACTGTTATTTACTCACCAATAACACACAATTATCCTTGTTTTTATTTATTTGTTTGATTCCATAATCTCTGGCTTTTTTGGCATCCGTCAAGAACTGAATTTCAAAATAAAAATAACCGGAAACAGACGTAGCATGATTGTGATACACAGCCACTGAACTCAGCTATGGTCTAAGCTCGCTGATTGGATGTTTTAGCCGCAATGCATGTAGGGATATGGTGTTCATGCCATATCAAATCCCAAAAACTTTTTTAAAAAAGAAAATAATACCCACAATGTTACCTGACATAGGATGTGCCCAAAACTGATGTCTCTCAAACACTGTGTTCTTCTTAGGCAGACAATAGGCTCTGAATGCTGCTAGAATATAATTAACAGTCTGTTCATCTTCTTCTTCACCTTCATCTTCACCATGTGCGATGTCTAGCATGTTGTAAACTTCAAGAGCCTCCTCTCCTTGTGCATGCAGCAGTATGGCCACTTTAATTTTCCTGTCCTTACCGTCTGCACCACTCGCAGTCATGTAGATTTGGAAGCGTTGTTCCCATCGTCGCCAGTTTTCTCCCAAGTTGCCAGTGAGTACCAGTGGAGATGGTAATTTGAATCAATCCATCTCTCTTTTTTCTTTCTTCCAAAAGAAATTACGACTCCCGCTCTCTGGGGACCGCACCTGTTAGCTAGGCTTTAGGCTAGCAAAACTTTCATCTGTTTACCTCCAGGAAAATTACGAACTGGACCGACTTCTGCAACACACTCTCACTCCATAATGGTCCAGGAGCGACGCTTAGGGTGACCAGATGTCCCGCTTTGCGACTGCACAGCATTTTCACGACTTTTGGTGCGTCCCGCAAATTGAGACGATGTCCCGCATATTTCATTTTGATTGGCTAAAACGCTTTTCTAAAATCAGCTTTATCCAATGGCTGTTGAGAAAGCAGGGAAGGCTATCATCACGGGGGTGTGTTTGCTGTCAATCAAACTGTAACACACGGCGGGTGCTGGTCAAGTGTTAACCAATGAGAGTAACTCACTCACACACACCCCGCCGCGGCCCCGCCAAACAACAACAACGAAAGTCAGCCAATAACGCAGGCGACGAAGCAGGTTATGGGAAATGGAGGAAACTGAAACTACAGCTAAGAAGAAAAGAAGATGCACATACAACAAAGACTGGGAAGACACTTACCCGTGGGTGAAGCAAGTGCAGATTTTTTTGCTATCTTTGCAAGAGTAATTTTTCAATTTCACATGGCGGTGAATACGACGTCAAAAGACACAGAGAATGCGATTCTCACAAGAAACGTGTCGCTCAAAAAGAGAAATCCCACTCTATGGAGACATTCCTACTCAAACCAAAAAATGATGGCCACTCAGACAAGGTAACAGCAGCAGAAATAACAAGTGTTTACCATACAGTGCAACACTCCCAATCATACCGGTCAAATGACTGTGGTAACAAGCTAGTGCCGACCATTTTTCCAGACTCTGAGATAGTAAAGAAAATGTCACGTGGTCTTACAAAAGCAGCGTCCATAATAACATAATTGCCCCTGCCTCTGTGGAGAGTTGTTTGACAGAGTTAAAGACACGAGTGGTTCTAGGTGACAAAATAGCCCACACATTTTTATGTTATGTATTATTATGTTTTTGTTCCCTCCTGGACAGTTTTAATTTGTATTTATGTTTTTATTTTATGTATAAATGTATGTTGTCCCTACTTTTACAGGTAATACACTAATAATAATAATGGATTACATTTTTTATTCGAGCGCTTTTACAGGTGCTCAAAGCAATTTACAAATACACATTACAAATATTATTAGAAAGAGTCATTACTGTGGACATTACCCACAGGAGCAAATGCGGGCAAAGTGTTTTGCCCAAGGACAAAACGGCCTGACACAGTGGCGGCCGAGGCGGGATTCGAACTGGAGTTCACCAACGCCCCTTGATTTGATGACCAACCACTGCGCCAAGGACATAGCGTGTTGGTCTATGTTTGATAATCTTGAAGTAGCCGAAATACACCCTTCGAGCCGGTTTCGAATCCCGCTCAATCCCTTGTTTGTCAGAACATGCATAAATGTAAAGGTGGAGCTATTTATTATTTTACCACACTTTTGGGTAGGTTGTGTATAAAATCAATGGATCATTTAAGTTCTTAACCATAATCATTCGTGATTCATTGTCTGTTTATATTATTGTACTTTGTAACAGAATTAAAATCTTCAAAGTAACTCAGGTTATCAAATCAATGAGGTTCAGAGTCAAATCTTGTAGTGAAATGTAGTGAAGTATGCAAGGAAGTACATCATTGTACAGTACTTCTATAGATGTACTTAATATAGAATAGTACTTAGAATATAAGTAATATGACAAATATGTATGAGGATTATTGTTATGTTGTGCATTTATTATTATAATTACAACTTTTAATAAATGTATTAAAACTTAAGAACAAAGTATTAAGTAAATATAAAAATAATGAAAGGGAAATATGATGATGAAATATTCAAAACAGAAACATCCATGCTTTTTTATATGTATTTATATATTTAAAACTACAGTAATAATAACAACAACAATTCTTTGTCCACCCTGCTATCCAGCTCAGGATGTCCCTTTGCGTTCCACTTGAACAGAGCCTTTGATATCCACCTATGATCTACTTCAGGCAAGGTGTGGGTCCAGCCAGCTGTAAGACAGACTCGTTGTGCTACAAAAAAACAAAACAAAAAAACTAAGAAATAAACAAATTGTCCCTAGATATGAAACTTATTAAAATTAGATCATTTTTTTATATAAAGTGTTATGGAAATGGTGTGATCTAATGGGTTAACCTTATCCTGTGATAACAGATGCTTTGTGTTCTAAGGGAGGGTTTACGACCCTACAGGAAAGGGAGGGGGGAAAGGAAACAATGGGGGGTGTTTGCGACACCTAATTGATCTCTTTGTGTTGTCTTTGATGTAAACTAAAGCCGAGCCTGATCTTGCAGACACTCTCAAGACGAGGTGTCGTGTATGCACACATCAAAGACCTTCTTCAGTACGAATATTGAGTTTCTTTGCTTAAGCCACAGCAGCTGATTTTACGTTGCGACAACAAAAGGAAAAGGACAAGAAAAAATAAATGAGAAATGTATCACTAAATGTGTCCACTTAAAAATATTGTGTTTTAATGTTTGAGATATTGAAATGTTAACATACCTGCAGGATTTGCCTCCTCAAATTGTACTGCCTCTGCCACGAGTGTGCTGTCATCGACCTCACTAGACACAGCCGGGTGTGTGAGGGTGGATGCTGGAGGCAGGTGTGTGAGGGTGGAGGCTGGGGCCTTTGCTGCCTCGAAGGAGACAGGCAGTTGGATGAGGTGGGGTTTTGGCTGTGCCATTAAGGACAACCAGATAAACATCACAAGTATTGAAGAGTACTAAACATTAAAAAGAAGTGTTATCAAATAAATGTTTGCTTACAGGGTTTGGTTTTGCTGGGGGAAACCAGCCGTTTCACTGCGTTGGTGAGGCTCCTTTGATTTGGCACCTTCTGTCCAACCAAAAGGGAGCGGAGTGAAGAGGTTGAGGCATGCTGGCTGGTCCCAGCTTGCTGGGTGGGAGCAGCATGCTCTGTGGTGGTCAAGTGCTGGGCAGGGGGAGTGTGCTGGGGAGCGTTGGCAGCATATTGCTCTTCTTTCACGGCAATGGCAATTCTACCAGAAGGAAAGGGCTCAATATACTCTTTGAAACAGCCCTTGTTCAGGGCATGTTCTTTGGAGTCTTTGCAGCCTCCTGTCGGGTCTCTTATCATTGCTGCCACAAGGTAAGCAGCATAGCCAAGATAATTTTCCACCACCCAACGGAAAGTCTGCCCGTGAAACAGACCAAACTGGATTTCGAAGAAACCCAGCAGGTGTCTTCTGTTGGATGGATCTCCACGGTGCTGGGTTATGGCTGTTCTGGCCTTGTCCATCACTTCCTCTGGGGAAAGAGGTCGAATCCACGGCCTGTCTTTGTTAGACTTCTTAACCTTTGTTGCTTCCAAAGTGTCTGTTAAGATAAGAATACCGTCCCGTTTTCGAAAGCGTGGTTCCATCTAGAGAATAAGAAAATAGTCATATTTTAAAAAACTGAGAAATATGTAATTTATAATAAATATTTAATGAACAAGCTGTAAAAGATTACATATTGATTCAAAAACTGATGACTACATACAATACAAGTTAAAGATGAATAAAAACAAGTACAAATGCAGATTATGCATTTAAATGTTATCAATCAATCAAAAGGTATAAATAGCCTATATTTTGTATGAAAAACTCGACCTTCATACTAACTATTTAATAATTTCCTCTCAATTATAGTGTATTAAAGTAACTTATAATGGAAACAGGCCTGCCTACTCAAGTACAAGTATTTCATAATATAAGGTGGTGTTAACTGCATTGTAACAACTGCATTTTAACTTCCCCACTGTCCCCCCCCGGACTTTCATTGTTTACAGGTGAGGTTTGGTATTTAAATGAATGGTAAAATAAAAACAGGTGTTTTATTTGTATATCATGCTGTTAAAGCTCGCTTAAAGACTAAATGCACTTTTAAAACACGTCGATGGCTGCCGGTGACGGAGAAAAAAAGGACAATAAAAGAAGCTCCGCTCGCTCCCGTCCGGGGTCCCGTCCGAGATTCTTTCTAGCTCGTAGTTATGTTAGTCCTTAACTTAAGCTGGGTAATGTCATAAACAGGCATGTTATTTAGCCAGATATGTCAACATTAAATTGACGGAACATGTACATAATAATCTGCTACGGTAAACATCATACATGGAAAGGTTACGGCGGGACATGTCCGGTTCGATAGTCATTAGTAAAATGTCCCTCTGCAACATGTTGTTGTGTTAAAATATATCTATACATCTAATATGACACTTTATAAGCATTGACAACATAGTTAAAGGATGATGTACTTACTTTCGTGATGTTGGGAAAAAGTGAATCTCTAGCTCGCGGCGTTTGCAGAGACGCTGATTGGTCAATTCTTGGTTGCTGCGGGAGCAATTCTTGGTAGCAATACGGGCGCTGATTGGCCAGAGCTCTCAATTATTGGTAGAATCTTGGTAGCAGACGTGAACGTGATTGGCTGTCGCTACCAACAATGAGCTCGACTCACAGGCGACCGGGAGCGCCAAAACCGCCCAAACTACCACGCCCACTAGTTGAATTAGGAAAATGCATTTCTAAACACTTGAAGTGAACAATGCCTGCTGCCTCGGTTAGCCTTAGTTTACTTTTCTTTATCAAGATACTAAATTGTTACTGCATTTTGACTTCACATTCTGTCATTGTTTATTGGATGCTGTTGAATAAACCAAATGAAACAGAATAGAAATAGAGATTTTTTTTCCGGGGTGCTGTTGAGAGGGTGTCCCACATTGTCCCACACAAACATACTCCTTGTCCCACATTTGTTTGTTGGACCTGGTCACCCTAGCGCCGCTTGGTCAGGGTCCCGTGGCGTGCAGTTGTGACGCTCCTAAGCTCCTTCAGCTTCATAAGGGACGCAAATAGCTTTCAACTGTTTGCAATGTATTCCCATCTGCGGCGGGATTTGACGCTCATAGAAGCACGGCATTCGTTTGTGTCAGCTGCCGTTAAAGCAATGTGAGCGTCCATTCCCATTGGATAACGGAGAATTGTACACCGGAAGTAAGTATTCCCCTTACTGTCGATTGATTTTACAGTGATATCTGCACTACTCATCAACTAAAAACACCAAGTTATCCTTGTTAATTACACAACATTGATTGGTTTACATTTTGTGGAATGCTTTTGTATTTTTCCCCTTCGATTCGGAGAAACAAATATTTTTTGGGGAGTAATGGTTGGCAGAAGACACTACACTACATGTGCTCTGTTTGACAAGCCCAGTGATTAGTTCTCAAGCTTTGTGATTGGTTGACCTCCAACTGCATTCCATTAATTCCA